>NW_028277124.1:11560000-11710937 GCF_059951505.1 Python bivittatus | reverse complement strand
TGTTGAAACCTTATAATCTTACAATGCATTCATTGTTATTGTCCCAAAACACCCCAACTACAAAGTACATGGAAGGCACATAACTGCATCCAGTCAGCTTTTGTCCACTGACTTTGTCATTCCTTTCCTGCTTCCATTGCTTTTTAGGGTCAAACTAAAGTCTGTAGCCTTTGGGGAGGGGAGGCATTTTGCTACCAAAAGCATACAAAAGCTTGATGGTGTTCCAGATCATCAATATCATGGTGTGGTTTTACACCTGCTCAGTAATCCTACCCTTCTAAGGGAACAGTTGGGTTGCTGGAAAGGGTCTCGATGCTACCCAGGAATTGTTAACCTAGGCCTCTGAAATCTCCTACAGAACATGCAGTAACCTTTCCCAAATTCCCCTCTCTGCTGCCATCCTCACAGTTATACTGAGAAGAGGGCACACATCCTTTTCCTCAACATAATCAAGCTCCAAGCAGTTGGCTACTCAGTTGCTTCGGGAGTGGGATTAGTGAGAACAGGGCATAAGGAGGACAAAGTGTAGTTGGGCTGTGGACAAGTCACCATAGAACAACTAAGTAAGCTGTTGAGAGCTAAGGGTGATTGTGCTGGGGGGTGGAGGGACAACAAGCAAAGAGCTGCACTGCATACCCCTTCATCTCCAGCACCATTTTAATCATTAATTTAGCCTCTCTGCCCCTCCCCATTGCTCCTTATTCAGACTGCTGTTGGCCAACAGTACTAATGGAGTGAAGTTTGCTGTTTCTTCATTAGAATTAATCTGGTGCACTGAAGGAGAGGGGAGAAGCTTTAAGCTTGTCCTACACCTAGTGATCCTGACCAAAATCACTCTTTCCCTCTAGTTACTGATGGTGGAGAAGTGGTGCACCAGGTAAATAACCCATGGCTGGGCCTCCCCAGATATTAGCAGCAGGGAAAACCTCTCTGCAGGGGAAGTTAAACTGTTGCTGTAGGAATACATGGGAGGAATAGATGGAGGGGCATCCAGTACTTGGTCATACTGTATGTGGCAAAAGGATGCCTCATTTTGATGCTGAAGACACTGACTGAGCCATTTTTAACCAGCTGATTTCTTGTGGAGGATGCAGTAATGAAAAGCTGCCCATCCCTCCTTGCTTTGGACTGGAGTAACTATCACAGTTTGGAACAGGGACACCTCCAGCTGGGGAGAAGAGGCAGAAAAGCAGTGCAGGGATGGATGACCCTTAGAAGAAGAGGGGTTAGTCTTATCTTCAGGAGGAAGAGCTCTTTCTTTCTAATATATCTGATGATGTATTTGCAAATAAAACAAATAGAGTCAGGGCCAGGAAAGTTTAACTGAGGACTTCTGCTCTGAAGAGCATAATTTGCAGATTAACCATGATTCTGCTAAATTCAGATGCAGGTGTCAATTCTGCTTTACTGACTGGACCAGTAAAACAATGTGAAAGTATGAACCATCATACAATAAAATTGTTAGCAGTCTACATCAACAGGCAATATGATCAGAGTCCCCAGAGGGTCCTGGCATCTGAAATGGATTTGTTCGTCTACTATTATCCAAGCATTTCCCTTCTGTAGCCAGCATTGCTGGCAACTGTCAGACTGTCTTTATAAGCTGTGGATTTTTCATGCCAAGTATATTAGTCAGAAATGCATCAGCTATCACCAAAATAGTAGATAACAGATTCTTGGAGGAATATCTGCTGCATTTAAAATGCCAAGAAATTTCTATCTGTGGCAGATACATTCAGTGAAGCCCAACTTGGATTCAAGCTTGAGAAACTGGACATTAAAATATTCATCTAGTAGGGATGGATCCTTTTCTGATACTGAAAGGCCCAGATGACTTTGATCTTTTAGAGGTGAAGACAAGCTGTCTACTTGGCAGTCAAGAGGATACTTTAACTGATCAATTATATATTAACGGATGAAATATATCTCCTCCCATCTCTCCTGCCATGGTTAAGACCATCCTCTTCCAACATGCTTAGTTGATTTGGTTGAGTACCAGCAAACACTGCAGCTAAGTAGTATATTATTGGTTTGCATTTTAATTATATGGTTTGTTGATTTCATTTATTTATTTAGTAAGTTCTCTATCCCTGTAAGTTTCAACCAAAGGGGGGTAAGCCTACAAATTTTGTTAAATGAATATAATAGTGTGTGTCTAAAAGAAAAAAGTGCAGATACATTTAAGGAAAGGAAAGAACTTCCACACTACCCTTTTTTCCCCATCTAAGATGGTGGGAGATTATTTGCACCATTACAGTCATCTTTCTTTGTGGCCACTGAAGGAATTTTTCTTTTGCAGATGCTTACAAAACACACCTCTCAGAAAGTGTCCATTTACACATGTGTGCCTCCTGATTGTGGTTCCTAGTTGGAGAAGCTGGGATCCCCACCATCTTGCCTGCCTCCCATTCCATGGCCTGCACTGTGCAACAGGGTGAGCTACAACACAGAGGATCCAAGGACTGGGGGCTCTCTTTTTCACGACTACCATGGGAGTCATCTGAAGGGACAGGCTCCAAGGCATCTTGTTCAGTCAAGTGTAGTGGAAATGGAGCTATCAGACCTAGCAAGATAAGATTGTGTTGCTTCTTAGTAACAAAACAATGAAACCTTGATTTAATGGACCCCTTGGGGGAAGGGTTGTCTATTAAATCCAAATTACACTGCATCAATTTACATCATTTGTGTAATTATGTAATTGAAGTAAATCTCATAATTTGCAGTAAAACCTCAGTTTAACAGCCAGCCCCTTGTTTTATGGACAGTAATTAACAAACGTTAGGGGGTGAAGTCTGAATGAAATATTTGTCCGTTGTACCTGAAGTCCACTAAACCAAAGTCCATTAAATCAAGGGTTGAAAGTATTTCCAAAATATGATACCCACTCTTCTATGGTGTTGCCCCCACAAAAATTAGGTTTATAGAGAAGGCCCACCTCATTTATCCACTTGCCGGTTCTGCAGTTGGTAAGTGTGTACAAAACAGGAAAAACGTTTTGCTTTGAATCCAGAGCAAATCATTACCTTTTGGAAGTTCTGTTGAACTATTATAGATCAGCTGCAGTTTGATAGAACCAAAACCCAGAACGTTTTGGATGTTCAGGGTTTCAGATGAACGAAGATCTTGACAAATTCAGAGGGATCTCAAGGTGATTTGTGGGTTACATAGGGCCCCCGCCCTTCCCTCTGCAGGTCCTAGAGCCAAGGACTAAATGCCCATCTGCCCCCTTGATTTTCCAGTGCCTCCCCTTGGCTGCTGCTTTCAGAATCCATGGTTTAGTCCTGCTCTTCCACCAGAACAAGTTTAGCCCAGAACAACTGTTTCAGTCTCTACTTAGAACAGAAAGTACCATTTTGCTCCACACATGGAATAGAACACTGAAACACACAGAATGGTTTGTGCGTGGAATATTTTGTATGTACCATGTTGCTGGTATTAATATGGAGATGTGACTCCCTAATGTGAAGAGGACAGGATTCCTTGACTGGCTTTAATGATCTGGACTCCCAAGATCCCCCTTGGACCGAAGGAGAAATCCAGAATTAAGACTTGATCATGATACTGGAATGATTTTCAGCCTCTCTCCTTCTAGCGCTGCAGAGTCTGATGAGACTAGAGGTTCTCACTTCACCTGAATTACAATCCAAGTCAAAGCTCTTAATCCAGGTAGGAGTCCCGACAAAAAAATTAACAGCATCTTTGTTCTAAAGCCATATGCCAGAAGCTCAGGCACTCATTCTATGCTTTGTGTGCTGATAAAAGTTGCTTTTGAGAGGAGAAAATAGGTTCAAACCAGGACACCATGACCACAGGGTTGGTGGGAATCAAGTAGGTGAAGTGCCAGGCCTATGTCACTGCCTCTCTAACACTCTTAGATTTGCAGTCATGTAGCCAATTTGTTATCTCTTTGTACCCCCAGACCATCCATTGATTGGGGAGGGGGAGTGCCTGGCTTCATTGGTGAGATCCTATGACCCACCAGCCTTTTTAGCTTCAGTTTCAGCCATTAAGAACATTGCCCTTCCTTGAAAACTCTGTATCGCAGAACATCCTGAGTGATGCCCAAATAGCTGCATCAGTTCCCACGGTTATTTCAAGGACTGGTTTCTTGCTCTCACAACATCCCACTAATCCAGTTGCCATAGAAACTGAGATCTGCTATAGTGTCATATTTATATTCACATCACCACAACCTATGTAAACTTAAAAGTGGGACAATGCATATGTTAGCAGAATTATTTTAACATGATTTCATACTAGACCAAAAGTCATCAATTGCTACATCAGTTATTTCTATATTGACTGATAATTCTGTGTGTTTTATATTAAAATAAATAAACTTACATGAAGTTTTATTTTGTCCTGACTTACAAAATACTTAAATAAAGCATTACTCATAGATTCACTTTATAGTAACCTAAAGGTCTCTAGTCTATGACCACATATGAACCCTGGAGAAAACTATCATGAGCTCCATCACAAAACGGCTTTTGTAAGGGCCTGCATAGTTTCCAAGAAAGTTAAATACAAGGCAGATGTTGGATTTTTCTCTTTCTTTCTCTTCAGTTAGTTACCTTGTGCCTTTTTAGATAAAAAGTTATGATACAAATTACAGATTCTGTAGAAATTGTATGAGCTGGTCTGAAGCCTGATCAGAGTTCAATAGCTCAATCTGGTCCAGGTTACTCTGAAGGCAGTTGGGTTTAATTCAGTGCTGTAAAATCTGTAAGTGCATAAAAACACAATCTGCATTCCTGTTCTCATGAGAATAACACAAATGCAGTCGCATGCAAAACTTGAGGATCCTTGGTCAAATTGTATGTTTCAGTGAGCATGACAAGAACTGAACTAACTTCTTTTAGCCAGACATCTTTCTGCAGAAATAGGGGCAGCTGTTTGCAGATTCAGAATAAGAAAACAATGAATGTGACAGGTGAAGAAGTTTTGGCTGTCTTTCAATCGACACCATGTTTCCTGTGAGCAGCTAAGAGTCTTTCTACTCTTGCTTTGGAAATTTTTCCCCACTCTTCCTTAAAGAATTCTTCAGAAACAACCCAGTAGCATCGTTTAAGTCTAAGCAATTTTATGATGTGACATAAGCCACAGCTCACTTCATCAAAACTCTTCTCACTCAGAAATATCTTACTGCACAGTCAAGATCTCCCCACAGATTTTCAATCATTTCCAAGTCTGGGAACTGTGAAGAGTATTCCAACATATTTCTCTTTCTTTGGTATGAAGAAACTGAAGCTGAAAAGAAGTTGGATATTTCAGCAAGACAATGATCTGCAACATGCCTTCAAATCTACTGTAAAATATTTACAGGAAGGGTTTTTATTTTCTAAAGACATGCAATGAATTGCATATTTGGGTGTCCTGTTATTTTGGACAAGTTTCCTTAGGTGCCCATTTCCCATCATGAAGAAAAAGTAGGGTTTTATACAGAGCTTAGTTGCATCCTTGCTGATGGTTTCAATAAAATTTGCTAGAGAAAGATGAGATGAGAGGTAGAAATGGTGATCCAACTACCAGCAAACAACAGTAACAGCTCTTTCACCAGATAGCTAATATATTACACAAGGTTTCAGAACAGAGTTATAAAAGAATGCACAGTCCCCTCTTTAAAAAAAAAAAACAATAAATGAGATTAATTGTGGTACTAGGACATAAAAGAAACCTATTATATATAAAACTTTTAGAAGATTGGAAGAGGTCCAGGAAATAAAGCTCAGTAGATGGTGAAGAAGGAATGAGACTTGGAACCCAGCCGTGCTGAATTAAGTCCAAGGGAGTGTTAGGAGCTGATGCCTGATGTCCTTGAAAGTAAGCTTTCCCTTTAGGTGGGAAGTTACCCAGTTATCAGGCTTCTCCTTTAGGCTTACACAATTCACTAGTACAGGATCCACACAATCATAGGAGTGCTCTCATTCATGCATTGAGGCAGGGGCTAGACGTTTTCCAAAATCCCAATCCTTACATTCTATGTTTCTATATGTATGACAAGCACCATCTCATTTTAACTATGCCTCATCTTTTTTTTAATTTCCTGTATAAAGCAGTAACAAATGCTCTTCTCCCATTCATCCATATATGTATATGAATCCATAGATCTTTATGATGGGGTTCTTTTCCAACATGTCTTCTTTGGAGATGTATAAGTTGCTAGGTTCCCTGCCAGCTGTAAAGTGGACATGTTGGAAAAGAACCCCATCATAAAGATATTTCAAAGATGACTCTAGGAACCAGAACACAATCAGGCTTGGCTTCCACAAGATCTTGGGAGTAAGGCAAATGCAGGTGCATAGAGGTAAAATCTCAAGAGATGATGCATATTATTATAGGAGTAAAACAGAAAGCAAATAAGGAAGGGATAGAATAAAGCAAGGCTGGAACTTGGAATTTCTTTATTGCTCAGACAAGCAATGCTTGCAATGCTTATGAAGATCAGGCCAGGTGTTTCCACTGGGGGGGTTCAAAAAAACAAGGTAGCAGCCACAACCATGTGACCAAAGCCCTGGCCCTTTTTCATGTGCATCACAACTGATCGATGTACAGAAATTCAGTGCCACGTAATTGCCTAATGAAAACAAAATAATTCCTAGGACCTCTATGACTCTAATGCTACAATACATTTTATGTTCTATTAGGAAGATGGTTTACCCTTTGGGATTGATTCTTTCCCCACTTCTCATTCCTTATGCTGCTATCTATGATCTGGTAAGCATCACATGAAGAAGCATCAATATCATTGAAATAATTAGAAGACTCCTAAGTCTTTACCCTTGGAAATCTCTGAAAATAAAAGGTTACCATGTCTGATAGACTACTGCTACTTACAAGTGGTCTGTATTGAAAGCACTGCAATTAGCATAGAGGGTAACTATTATTACGGTTGGTCGCACAGTCAGCCAGCTGTTTAGATTGGATTTGGCATTTTTATCCACCATCAAGTTCTTCCCAAGGACATTATTATTAGTAGTAGTGGTGGTGGTGGCGGCGGTGGTAGTAATGTTTTACTTCTATACTTCTTTCCTTCCTGGAAAAACTCAGAGTGGTGTACAAAAGAATTTTAAAAAAATCTTAAAACTACAAAAAAGGCTTAAAAACCAAACTCTAAAAATTAGAATAAGATTCATTAAAACAGAGCGCTTATAGCTGTCCTATAAATATCAGTCTGCCCATCAGCCCTCAACACAGACACTAAATCTTTGCAATTCCTAACTGCAGAAGAAATGCAGGGATGATGATGAATTCAGATTAATGGTCCATTTTACTAAGGTTGACTGCTACTGAAACATCTGCCAATTAAATTTAATATGAAATAAAATAAATATATATCCCAGTCTCTTGATCTTTGTTATTGTTATTTTTTGCCACTATTTTTTCAAAAAAATAAAATAATAGGATATAGCTATTCATGGATGTGCTTTTTAAAAAGACGCTATTTCCCTCTGAATACCAAGCAGACTGGACCCAACACCCAGCACCATTGTAGCATGTTTTTTTTTAACAATTATGCATTAAGGAATCATCAAAAGACTTGAACTTACTTATACAAATTGGGAAAACAACTATGCCCTTGGCATGGATCTTTATGCGAAGAGAAGCTTTTACAAAGTACTGAAAAACATGATGGGCATAGTTTCAGTCTGATCTTAAGGTGGCTAGAAAATCTCATCTGCAAGGACATTATTCCACTTCTCATCATTTTCATAATAGTTCTCAATATATATAACTTCTCACTTAAAAATGAAGGGGTTTGTTCTGATCTGCTTAAAATTAGATCCCTTGAATTAATACTTGTCTTGGCCCTGAAATGATTAGGTATCAAGAGAAGCTGGCCTAACAATTCAGTACCATAGTTAGAAAGGAAGCCATTTTAAACCACATCAGAATATTTTTTGCATCAAGCCCTACTGTCTATTAAAATCTCCCCTAACCTAACATCCATATTGACTGGGGACTATGATGTTGGCCAACACATAGTGAGGTCACGAGGTTGAAAAAGTCTCATCTCTAATAGCTGTAAAACCTTACCCAAGTTGAAGAAAAGGAAGTATTACATAGACTGGAAGCATTAAAAAGCACATTGGTAACAGCTGCATCTGCCACAGAATCACTGAATAATTTAATACCAATAAAAAGTGGAGAGTAGCAAGTGGTATTTCATTTACTGAACAATGTAAATGGAGATAGTTCAAGGACACCAGCAAATGAAACAAGGAGGCAGAGTAGCCCTGTATCAGATGGTTATAACACAAGAGGCCAGGCAGAAATCAACATTGCCACAGATGCATTCAGAGGAGGAACAATCCCAAGTGCTTGTAGATTTAACAGAACCATCAACTGATGCTTATAATATGCCACAGATAAATGACAGGAATCTGTCAGACCTCTCAGGTAGGCAAGCCAAAAAACAGGCAGAGCAGAGATTCCAGGAAAGCCCTTTATTGTTGTAGGGTAGAGTAACAGAATCTTGAAATCTGGTGTATGTTTCTCTCTATGCCATCATATACTGAGCAAATACAAGGTGGGGTTATTTTGAGTTTCTTCCTCGCCCTTTCCTCTTTCTCAGGACTGTGTAATCTTTTCTGAAAGCCTCCCCCCCCCCGCCATTGGCTTGTTCATTCCTTCCCTACCCCCAAGATCAATTCTAAATTCATTTACACCCTCTCCCATATGCAAAGTGGGCCAGGCAAGTTGTGGATCATGGACATCCTTCACCCCTTCCCATGATCTCTCTGATTCAGGGTAGCTCTTCTAGTGAACCAGATATTCCAAGTATTCCCTCTTGCATATAGAATGTAGAGTACATTCCACCTACTATTCCTCTTCCCTGTCCACCAAACAGAGGTGCTCCTATCAAGCAAGGAATAAACAGTGAAATATTGGATGAATCTTCATTGAAACAGGCAACTGCAGATGGAAGACTGTTGGGCTAATCTGACCGTTGGGCTAATGTAACAAGGAAAGAACCAATAAACTTCTGAGTCCAGCTTCTTGGATGAGTAGGAGAAAGATAAAAACTTACTGGAAAGCCACACGAAATCCCCACCATAATCTTGGCACCATCTTGTTTATGCACGTTTGCTGCACATTTGTACGCAGCCTTGGCCAAATCTAACTGCTCTAACAGCTCAGCAGCTTTCCTGTTCTGGAAAAAGCCAGAGGCTCGAGAAAGAGTGGAGGCAGGAGCTCTTGAGGGTAAGATGCAGAGATGGTAGCCATAGAAAGGAAGACATGCCAATAGAGAAGCAGACACAGCAGCACAAATACTATTCAAATAATTAATTCATCTTCTCCAATTGTCCATTCGATTGATCAAGGTGAGAGGAAGATAAATTAATTGGAATGTCCAGTAAATGAATAAGGGTCTTCCAAATCTTGGAGGTAAATTGAGAGCAATAATCTGACTTCACATGATTGACAAAGTCCCTGTCCTGAAAAATGTGATCTAGAAAGAGCTGTGCAGTCTCCTGAGCCAATTAGAGTCCCTTGCAAGCCATCTGGGCAAATAAATCTACTACTACCAAAATTGTGGGGTAAGCTTTTACAGCTGGAAGATTGATAATAAAATCCAGGGAAACCATGTCCCATGGTCCAAGAGGACCTGAAGCAAACCAGCTGGCTTATTCACAACAGTCTCAACCCTGCCATCAACTCTTGCTCTTGGCCATGAAAATTTCCTGGGCAAAAGATGCAACATTTTGAACATTCCCCCGTGTCCAGCTGTTTTACTGTCATGGCAAAGTTGTAACACCTCTTCCCTGAAAAGAAGAGCATATAAACAACCATCTGAATCTAGTGTTCTTCAGTCACTGTAATGGAATGGAATTATGAAGGTCAGGCTCAGAGAGATTAACATTTTCTTAGCTCGCCAGAACAGCGTGGGAGGAACAAGAGGATGAGACTGGTGCGTCCCTGAGGTATTCACACTGTTGTGGCTGGATGACTTTGGGAACTGGGGTTTTAGTCGGGAAGATTCTAGCTAATAAACATAGCTGGACTGAATTGGCATTGTCTCTTGGAGTTCCTTCGGCTAGGCCTGACAGTCACACAGAAATGAGAAGTATCAGTCTGTGGGTCTTCCTGGAAGTCATCCATCTGCATCCATCTAAGATATGGGCCCTATTATTGTTGCAAGCAAATCTGATCCAATAGATCTACTGCCTGCCTTTCTGCCCCTAATTCCTTTGGACCCTCCCTTCTGGGGAAAGTTGTAAAATACTTCCGTTTCAAGGTGGGAGATGGCCAGAGAATAGCATATTCACACTTGGATGAAAGTGCATCTGGCAGTTGTTCTGTAAACTAGGAACATAGGTGATATAAAAGTTGAAATGGGGAAAAAGGTTGTACAGCCCAAGGCTATGTTCATTTATTACTGTCAGACAGTAAGTCCACTATATAAAATTGCTGTTTTATACTGCAGTGTGAACAATTATTTAGACAATAAAGATGAGATCCAAGATCCCCTCTTCCAGTGAGAAAAAGAGCACACTTCTTTACAGGAGCTGAGATTTAAAAACCAAATATTGCCACCTGGTGGCAAAATGGATTAAAGAATGTGTAAATGAGCAAAAATCAAAGTTTCTGATTTGACCACATTTGGCCAAGACTGCAACATCATCTTTATTTTGCCAGGTACTCATGACATTGTATTCCTTTTGTCCACAGCCTAAGAATGAGGTATCTGTAAGTCATCTTTAGCTGCACCAGTGTTAAAGCAATATTTTCTTTTTAAACTGAGAGCAGACCATCATGCTATCAATGGCACGGGGGTGGAATCAATCCAGGATCTATTGGTCACTTCAGCCTGGCATGGGAACATGCTGTCCATTCTGGTCCCTAGGCACTCTCCTCCCCTAAGCTGGGCACCACTGCAGGACACAGTGCCTGGCAGTCTTTCTCCTCTCAACTTGCCGCTACACCCAGTTCTCTCCACAGGGAAGACAAACAAATAAAGGATGCTGACATAAAAAAATAAAGCGCCGAGTTTTACACTGTCTTGGTTCGTTTTCAAGCTTTGCATACTTTCTTAAATACTTGAAAGCTACACACCAAGGCTGCTCTGCTTCAAGTGTTTTCCTGCTGGTTGGTGATGTGTGGAGTGGTAGAAAGGGAAACAAACCTGGAGGAACCACCCAGAATTTAATTTATCATGCCCTGAACACGATAAGTCAGGACATCAGAGTTACGCAGCAAGCAAAAGGGGGCCTTAGTTTTCTGCCAACTCCACAAGCAGGTAGACAGCCCTTTAAGTCAGCAGTGGAGAAAAGGTCTTCCTCATCTGAACTGGAACAGCGACTATCCCCTGGTCTCTCGTGCTTAGCCTCTTCTGTAAGGCAAATATGTACTGAATGTAAGATGATGCCTATATACCGTAGCTTCAGCAGGCACATGAAGCTTCAGGGGAAGTGACTGAACCGAAGGCTGACTTCAGATGGTAGTCAACCTCCCATACAAGTTTTGATAGACACGTTATTTCATCATGCTATGGGTCTGCAAAAGCCATAATGACTAACACATTATGGCTTAAGCATTTGCATACTGCAGTCTGCTTCCAAAGTCTCTGTTCAGCTTCTGCTAGAACCAATTAACCTCAGCTAATTTGGCTGAAGTGGCCATTCATTAGAGTACTATGGCTGCACTCCCAACTTGGTGCAAACCCCAAACCCAAGACAGAGTGGGAGAATTCAGGATAATTTTTAACTTACGTTAGGGGGAAAGGAAATTCACCTTGTGCAAACTGAAAATCTTCCAGCTCTAATCTGTAGTTTGGGAACCAATGTACTGAATGAGACCATTTAAAGCATTCTCTTTTGGCAATTGCTACTATAATAAAATACTTCAGCTCAGAGGAGAGACAGAGAGCGTATTGAATTCATTAGTCTGGCCTGAGATCAAAGTGCCTCTTGCCATGCCAACAGAATAATATCATTACTTCTCCATCTGATGTCTTTATAGTGGTGGTAGAGGGAATTAGAAACAGTTGAACCAGTCACGCAGTTACTCTTTATCTATCCTTTAAGATTGTCTTATCTAGCCAACTTGTTTAAGGACTGTGTTTCCTTCTGTGGAAGACAAGTGGGTTAATCTCTAACCCTTACAATTTATCTGCCTGAAATCTGTCACCATTATTCTTCATGATAGGATCAATTTTCACTGCAAAATTCATTATGTTATCTTTCAAAAAAGGGCACTTTTATATTAAAATATAGTTGAAAGAAGCAGAGTTTGAAAACTCCCACATTGATTTTGGCATGATTCATCCCTTAATAATGATCTATGCTTTGCTGTCAATATTGTCCCATTCTGAATTAAAGCAAAAAAAGTTATGGGCACATTTTTAAAAATGAAATTTAGTAGGCTTTCTCCACATATAACAGCCTACCATCTCTCCAAACTGCATCCCATTATAACTAAACTTTTCATGTTTACATTTTCTCATGCTAAATAATATACAGTGGTGCTTAAAGGTTTGTGAACCCTTTTGAATTTTCAGTATTTCTGCATAAATATGACCTAAAATGTGAACTGTTCTCCACACAAGTCCTAAAACTAGATAAAGAGAACCCAATTCAACAAATGAGTCCAAAACGTAGTACTCGTTCATTGACTTGAGGAAAATGATCCAAAGCCGCTTATGTGTGCGCAACAAAAGTATGTGAACCTCTGGGATTATCGGTTCATTGGTGTGGGGAGACAGGTGTTTCAATCGATGGGATGATAATCAGGTATGAGCGTGGGAGGCCCTGCTTTATTTAAAGAACAGAATTATGCGTCTTCACCCTCAAAGTCTGATGTTCACAACCCAGGGATGTGGAGGTCTGTCATGGCTCGAACAAAGGAGATTTCTGAGGACCTCCAAAAAACCGTTGTTGATATTCACTAGGCTGGGAAAACTATTTCCAAAGAGTCTGGACTCCACCAGTCCATTGTCAGGCAGATTGTGTACAGATGGAGGCAATTCAGCACCACTGTTACCCTCCCCAGGAGTGGTTGATCAACCAAGATCACACCAAAAGTGAAGCATGTAATACTCCGGGAGGCTTCAAAGGTAACTGCTAAGGAACTAAAGGCCTCTCTTGCATTGGGGAATGTCAGTATTCATGAGACCACCATCAGAACAATGAACAATGGTGTGTGCATGGCAGGGTTGCAAGGAGAAAGCCACTATTCTCCCTAAAGAACATTGCTGCCCATCTACGGTTTCCAAAGGCCACATAAATAAGCCAGAAGGCTACTGGAAGAATGTTCTGTGGATAGATGAGGCCAAAATAGAACTTTCTGGCTTGAGTGAAAAGAATTATGTATGATTACAAAACCCGCTGACTTTCTGCCCCCAGGTTCATAGTAAATCACCAGTCTCCCAAGACTTTAGTCTTAGCTCAGCTTCTCAGCTTGACTTAGCAGAAGACTCAAGGTATGGCTCAGCTAGGTTCATCTTCACTGCAGACAAGAATGAAGCCACACACACGTAACACATGATCGTCCAGTACAGTGCGAAAGAGCCAGAGACTTTTATGCATTTTCAAAGATTTAAATTAGGGGCTTCCTTCTCCACTCTTCCAGTTAATGGCTATTTGGCATAGCTCTTGTTGGTTTCCTCTTCGCTAATTTCAGTCCCTACACTTGTGATGCTTTCACTGAACTTCTATGCAGATAAAACATCTTGCATTCAGGGCACTCTTAATTATCCCCATTGATCCAAAGTAAATGTTAAGGATGCCTTACAACTCCTCTTGTACACTTACACTGGACCCATTTGAATTTGTAGCACCCAAAGATATTGATACAGGCAGTCCTCGGGTTATGACAGCAATTGGGACCGGAATTTCTGTCACTAATCGATGCGGTCATAAAGCATGACATCACATGACTGTATCACTTAGCAATGGCAATCCCAGGAGTCCCCGGTGCCGTGGTAACCCAGGACCACACGAGTCATTAAGTGGAAAGAGGCAGAAGTCCCAGGTAAGGAGCGTGGGGGGATGTGGGGGTGCCACTGGTGGGCACTGGGGAGCGCAGGTGGGTAAAGGGGGGTGCTATGAAGTATGAGATCCCTGGCATCTTGTACTCCATAGCAGGGCTCCTTGGGAGAAAAAACAGCAGGAGCCCCTTACGGGGGCAATTTGCAACTTTCCCTGCTGGTTTCCCCATTGACTTTGCTTATGGGAAGCCAGCAAAGGAGGTTGCAAATGGCGATCACGTGACCGGGACGCTGCAAAGTTGTAACTGCAAGCCAATCATGTGACCACAGGGATGCTGTGACAGCCTCAACATCACAGAACAGTCACAAGTCCTCCTTGTCCAGCACCATTGTAATTTTCAAGGGTCGCTTAATGAGTGGTCATAAGGACCACCTGCAGGCTGTTTGAAACAACAGACTCCCCTCTCTGATTTCTGAATTCTTGCCTATCTTGACTTGTACCTTCTAGCCAAGAGGCTATTATAGGCAGTTTGGCTAACATCATGAATGCCTCTCTGAGAGAGGGCAATTGTTAGATCCTTCTAAAGAGGTCTGCATTGGTATTCTCCTATATCAGCCATTATAGACTACTCTATTAAGCCTTTCTTGGTTGACCTAGAGAAAGTGATGTAGTAACTGCATTATCTTGACTACAGATGTGCAGGTATTCAGATCTGAAGAGGGAAAGGAGTTTTGGATCCAACATGGTCACATTTCTGCTGTCTGTCAGTGGCACCTAAAAGAAGCCATGCCTTTTCTTGCCTTCTTTATGAAAGTACCACTAACACACACAGCAAATACATCTGTATCAGATCAAAAGCACATCTCCTATTTTGAATCCAAATACTGCGCATCTCTAATCTTGTTCCATTTCAAACTGCTTCAGAATAGGCCACAAGGGTAACATTGTCTTTGTGAGTCTAATAAATAATCTTTGTCTGGGGATCAACAGAGGGGCTGTAACCCAATGGTTTCTTCTTGCTCTCTCACTGCTTTTCAATACCATGGCTCAGGTTACCCTTCTGGATCACCTGGGTGATTTGTGAACAAAAGGCTCTCCTTTTTAACAGCTTTGCTCCTCTTCCAGAGATAAAGGGTGCCTGCTGTTAAAAACAGTGCCCCATTTTGTCTCCAACATCTTCAGAGAACACTGGGAGAGATTACCAGATTTGGAACTGCATGCTAACACTCTACTGACCGCACCCAAATCTCTTTCTCTGTAACACCTGCAGGAAATAGTGTGGCTTCCCTAAACAATAATGGGATGAGGGATAAAACATTGAAACTGAATCCAGCAAAATGGAGACACTTACTGTAAGGGTTCATAATTCAACATGTAATAGCCTTCCCTGTTCTAAATGGAGTTATTCCCCCAGAAATAACTTGGTTTCCCTGACGGAGGAAATGGCTAGGAGTGATTTCATCAGCTTTGGTTGTTTTAGAGCTGAACCGCCCACAGACTTGGAGCATGTCACCAGTATCAAACAGGAGAGGCCATGCAGAGGCTTGATAGCTGCCAGGAGACCCAGAGGGAAGGGATAAGGACCAAAAACATGAGACTGAATCCAGACAGTATGGCAGAACTTTAGTCAGATGATTCCCAGGCCCAGATACTGGGAAGGTGGTCCGTACTGAGTAAGTTCGCACTTGATTAGCGCATCACCTATGACCCTACTTGGACTGGGACAGCCCTGGTCCATGCCTTAAAAATATCACAAAAGAATGACAGCAATGAGCTCTATATGGGGCTGCCGTTGAGGAGCTGGTGCAAAATGCCTGAGAGCTGCACTGGTCGCCTATAAACTCCCAGCCTCAGACACAACTAAGATCACATCCTCAAATAACACTGAATCTGGGCAGTAACATCAGGTGACATGGCCATGCTTATGATCCCACCAGGGGGCAGACCTGGGATAAAGCATTATCAGGACAGCAACCCAGTTATGGAACTCCTTCAGCACAGACAACCAAAGAGGCTGAGGAGTTGAAGTCCACACATCTTAAAGAGGCTGAGGTTGAGAAACACTGCCACAGAGTAACTTCTGGCTACCACATCTGATGTGTCTCAGTAGGGATGCAACCGGCCACGTGGCGGCTCCTGTTGGTCGATGTACCTGAGGATAACAATGAAAAACAAGAGATTTAAGACAATTATAAAGATTCAGAGAACACTTCTTGCAAAAATGCACATGATCCAAGAGAGAAAAGACATAGATCTGCTAGAGAAGGGAGGCAGAAAGGAAAGATGGCGTGACTAAGGCGGAGGAACTGCACAAAAATGAACACAAAACCCATAAGGCTAAGGCTGATCCCTGAACCAGAGCCAGGCCGATGGAGAGGAGCTGCTGGGAACCTACAAGACAAGCTGAGGTCCGTCGAGCGCAGCAGCGCTCGAGAGACGGGCGCAGATGGGGGCCGCGGCCTCACCTTCAGCCATGGAAATTCACTTTCACCCAAGCCTACCTCGCGGGGTTGTTGTTGTAGGGAGGAAATGAAGGGCGGTCCTGCTATGCTCGTTGAAGGAAAAGGGGAACCAACAACGCAGTCCCGCTCAACCACGGAGCTCCCTTTACGACTCTGTCCCGGGCAGCCGACCTCGCAGGACTCTCGTGGAAGCCAGGAAGGGAAGCCGCCCTGCTCACCCGCGTGACGCCACAAGGGGCGTAGCTCGGAGACGGCCGCAACCGTCGCCGTCAGGGTTTCTTCCGGCCTGGGGCTCTTCTGCTTCCGGGGTCGCGGGTCGTGCGGTAGAGGGCGGAGCCTCGCCGCGGTCGCTGCTCGGGAACCAGCCGCTGAGGGAGACGCCGCCGCCGCCGCCGCCATCATGTCCAGCAGCGGCGGCACCCTCGCCGCCGCCGCCGCCGCCGCCGCCGCGGTCCCCGCCACAGCCTCCGCCTCCGCCTCCGCCTCGCCGCCCGAGCAGCCGCCTCCCCCGCCGCCGCCGCCTCCGCCGCCGCCCCCGCCACAGCCGCCGCCCCCGCCGCCCCCGGGGAGCTCCGCGGGCGCCGCCGAGCCCGAGCTGGTGTCGCTCATCCTGAATCGCCTCAAGAGCCAGGGCCTCTTCGACCAGTTCCGCCGCGACTGCCTGGCCGACGTGGACACCAAGGTGGGAAGGCTGCGGCCGCGGCTTCCCTCCCGGGCCCGGCCGTCTCGGCGCCCGTCCCCTCCTCCTGGTGCGCCCCTGACGCCGCGCCCCCCCCCCCGTTTTGCCCCTTGTACGAAAAACGCGGTCCAAGGTCCAGCGAACGTCCAGAGCAGTGTTTCTCAACCTTGGCTGCGTTCAGATGTGGGGACTCCAACTCCCGGAATTCCCCAGGCTGGGGAATTCTGGGAGTTGGAGTCCCCACGTCTGAACGCAGCCAAGGTTGAGAAACACTGATCCAGAGGGTCCGAGTCCTTCCGGGTGCCTGGGACTCTTGACACCTCGCCCACCAGCCAGACAAGGAAAGTCCCTGAGGTGGAGCTGCCTTAATTAATCCGGTACAGCAAAGACGGAGCCCCGCATGCATCGATGGTAAAGAGGCCCTTGATCGCCCCCAAAACTTGGGCTATCATTCTTTCAATGCAGCATGATTTAGTTCTTCAAGGTAGTGATCGCCCTTCCCTGCGCCATCAAGGTAGCTCTCTGTTAGCTCCTGTCCGAGCAGCTCTCTTGCTGCCAGCCTTGTGCCCAGTCTTGGTCTTGTTTAGCTGGCTGACAAGTAGAGCAGATGGCCTCCACTGCCAAATACACTCTCAAGTGTTTTGCAAGCCTGAATAGATGCTGATTGCAGGTGTATTTCCTTAAAAAAAAGAGGAAAAAAAAGTTTAACCTGACTCCGGTTGATCTAGTCCCATCTTCTCTTGTCAACAGCAGTCAGATGCCTCTGGAAGTTCATGGGTGGGGTTCAAAGGGAGAGTCTTTTCCTGGTGTAACATCTCTGAACATGGAAGTGCTATCTCCCTGACTTAACAGTACTCATTTTTAGAAGTGTCATTAATTGTATTTTAAGTCACCCAAACTAGAGATATGCATCCTCTAAAACTACTTTATGTTTCACTATCTCTGACAGGCATAGACTCAACTGTCATTTCAGGAGTTGGATTGTCTTACATTTGGGTCATCAGAATAGGGCTTGGATGCTGGGTAGATAAATAAATTCTGGGCTTTATTAACAGAAGATATGACAAAAGAGAGTAAGCTAAAAACCATGTAATCAGTTTCCTCATGCCCTTTTGCTAGGTACATTTGGACAACTTGTCTGCTGCCCTGATTTCTAGTTTCAGTATAATGCTGTCCTATTTTACAGACCAGCTTTTAGAACTAGCAAAAGATCCAAGGTATTTTTCATGTATTCATGTCTTTTGTGTATAATAGTCTCTTCCAATGTACCATGAGCACCTACTTTGGATAATTATATATTGCCAGTGTAATACCTATGTGCTAGAATTCTATGTCTGATTCTAGCACCTTTTTGGAAGCATTGTTATAAAATGTATATAAGGTTGTCCTGGCCTTGGAAGTTCAAGGTTAGTTTACTGAGGGTGAAAAGTAGTGAATTTCAAAAGAACTAGTAATGTATAGGTGATGGGTTGATTTACTGTTTTCTGAACTATAAAAATAAAGGCCCCCTCAAGCCTTGGCAACAATATAGTATGCCATTTGATGTTGCTCTCTTTGTTTGTCTTGATTTCAATATTTTTACATTGATTTATAAACTGCCTTGTGAATCACCTCATACAATGACTGGATAAAAATATCTTACATATGATTTAGGTTGTTTACCTACTGGGCAGGATTTATTGTTGGAATTATTAAAATCATGAAACTTGTGACTATCAAATATTACAGTATTTACTATAAAAAATACTATATATTACTATAAAGGAGTAAGGAGGGCAGACCTGCAAAGGAGAGATCAGATTGAATGCCTCCTTTAACAGATTCTCAACACAATAGATCTATGATGACCCTCTCTTTGTAGAAATAAGACTTTGGAGAAAAGATCTAGCTTTCTTTTCAAGTAAATGTAGCATTTATAACATTTTGCCTTTAGGGAACATTAAGATATTGGAACAATTGGTAATTGAAATATTTGCATCAGTTTTTCAGAACTTTTGGCAATGAAGTCTTTTTTTATTTTGTTATATCTGCTGTCCTTTCTCCCTACTAGATAAGCCTGGAAGTATTGTGTGCTCCCTCCACTGTTTCCAAATTATTTTAAACTAAGGTTCTTAAATTGTTTGTCTCCCCTGATGGGAATGTGAAGGAATGTTATACAAGAAGGCTTCACAAGGTGTCTGTTTCCTTTTTAGCCTGCATATCAGAATCTAAGGCAGCGGGTGGACAACTTTGTTTCCAACCATCTAGCAACTCATACATGGAGTCCTCACTTGAACAAGAACCAACTAAGAAATAATATCAGGCAACAGGTTCTTAAGTAAGTTTCACAAATTGTCCTTAACTATGGCTCTGTGATCAACTGGTTTGACTGGAAAGATGCAGGATAGAAATTTGATTGATACATACAGTGGGGCAAAAAAGTATTTAGTCAGCCACCACTTGTGCAAGTTCTCCCACTTAAAAAGATGAGAGAGGCCTGTAATTTTCATCATAGGTATACCTCAACTATGAGAGACAAAATGGGGGAAAAAATCCAGAAAATCACATTGTCTGATTTTTAAAGAATTTATTTGCAAATCATGGTGGAAAATAAGTATTTGGTCAATATCAAAAGTTCATCTCAATACTTTGTTATATATCCTTTGTTGGCAGTGACAGAGGTCAAACGTTTTCTGTAAGTCTTCACAAGGTTTTCACACACTGTTGCTGGTATTTTGGCCCATTCCTCCATGCAGATCTCCTCTAGAGCAGTGATGTTTTGGGGCTGTCGCTGGGCAACACGGACTTTCAACTCCCTCCAAAGGTTTTCCATGGGGTTGAGATCTGGAGACTGGCTAGGCCACTCCAGGACCTTGAAATGCTTCTTACGAAGCCACTCCTTCGTTGCCCGGGTGGTGTGTTTGGATCATTGTCATGCTGAAAGACCCAGCCACGTTTCATCTTCAATGCCCTTGCTGATGGAAGGAGGTGTTCACTCAAAATCTCACGATACATGGCCCCATTCATTCTTTCCTTTACACAGATCAGTCGTCCTGGTCCCTTTGCAGAAAAACAGCCCCAAAGCATGATGTTTCCACCCCCATGCTTCACAGTAGCTATGGTGTTCTTTGGATGCAACTCAGCATTCTCTCTCCTCCAAACACAACGAGTTGAATTTAGACCAAAACGTTCTACTTTGGTTTCATCTGACCATATGACATTCTCCCAATCCTCTTCTGGATCATCCAAATGCTCTCTAGCAAACTTCAGATGGGCCCGGACATGTACTGGCTTAAGCAGGGGGACACATCTGGCACTGCAGGATTTGAGTCCCTGGCAGCATAGTGTGTTACTGATGGTAGCCTTTGTTACTTTGGTCCCAGCTCTCTGCAGGTCATTCACTAGGTCCCCCCATGTGGTTCTGGGATTTTTGCTCACCGTTCTTGTGATCATTTTGACCCCACGGGGTGAGATCTTGCGTGGAGCCCCAGCTCAAGGGAGATTATCAGTGGTCTTGTATGTCTTCCATTTTCTAATTATTGCTCCCACAGTTGATTTCTTCACACCAAGCTGCTTGCCTATTGCAGATTCAGTCTTCCCAGCCTGGTGCAGGTCTACCATTTTGTTTCTGGTGTCCTTCAACAGCTCTGTGGTCTTGGGCATAGTGGAGTTTGGAGTGTGACTGTTTGAGGTTGTGGACAGGTGTCTTTTATACTGATAACAAGGTCAAACAGGTGCCATTACTACAGGTAACAAGTGGAGGACAGAGGAGCCGCTTAAAGAAGTAGTTCCAGGTTTGTGAGAGCCAGACATCTTGCTTGTTTGTAGGTGACCAAATACTTATTTTCCACCATGATTTGCAAATAAATTCTTTAAAAATCAGACAATGTGATTTTCTGGATTTTTTTTCTCATTTTGTCTCTCATAGTTGAGGTATACCTATGATGAAAATTACAGGCCTCTCTCATATTTTTAAGTGGGAGAACTTGCACAATTGGTGGCTGACTAAATACTTTTTTGCCCCACTGTAAGTAAATGTTTGGGAGACCCTAGATAGTAGTTAGGGTCCAAAGAACTGCTAACTTTCTTAGTTTGAAGTTCAGCGTGGATGTGTGAGGATGCTATTTAAAATAGCTTATAAGATTTGAGAAGGATTGAGTTCAGTAAAAATTCACCATAGCAAATATATTTCATGTATCAGTTCGTGCATCATACTTAAGATGTGAATATGGGAGATTCAGTTTTTACTGAAGCATCTTGTGTTTGATATATGATCGCCACCTTTAAAAGATCAAGTCTAGATGTTAACATGCTTAAAATAAACTAATATTGCCCTTCAAGTTTTTAATCATGTTTTTTTTTAAATAACTGATTTTTATTCATCTTGACTCATTGTTATAAATGAAAGCATTTGGAGGTGATTAGGAATGAGGCAAAGATGAGTATTTAAACAATTTGCAAGATTGTAGTATAGTACTGCTGGTAAATGAAAACAGAACTGAAATATGATTAGTGTCAGGTTCGGTCAGCATGGGGCTTCGGGGAAGCTTGCTCAGCACGGGGCTTCGGGGAAGCTCGCAGCCAGACCACGCAAACTCCACTGGCAGCAGCTAGCGAGGGAAAGAGGAACTGAAAGCGCCGATAATTAACGGGCCACCTGCGCCCAGCCAAACAGGAAAACCGCAGCGGAAGTTTTAACTATACACTGATAACGGCGCGAGCCAACAATGAATGGGGCGGCAGGCAGCGAAACAAGATCGCCGCGCAACACAGAACCCTCGGGCTTGCACGTAACCGGGGGGGGGACCAACCCAAGCCGGAGGGGGACTGCCAATCAAGGACAATGGACCCTGACCGAACCTGCCATCATGGACAATCAAGAGGGATTATTGGGGGGCCGATAATCCGCAGTGGTCGCAGGGCGGAAAAAAGTGCGGGAAGGGGGGAATATAACGAGTGATGCAATTGTACCAAGCCAGTCCTGGCTTTGCTTGTGACTGCTACGTTACGCATGAGTAAACCTCTTTTGTGAACCACACGTGTCACGGGAGTTTCTCTGTCGAACGGGGCAAACCTTACAATTAGGACTATTTATAGATTTTTAATGACTGAGCATTCATTTGTATCAGTCTATGTCTTTAAACTGATGTTTCTGAAATAACTATGGGTTTTTATGGTGTGATTATTATGATTTTTATTAACTTGCTTTTTTTACTTGAAAGATTGTAATATACAGTACATGATCTGATTGATGCTGAAACAGTACTTAAAGGATACATTCCATGAGACAGATTTTTAGAAAAGCAATAATAATGCCTTAGCTGGGATCTGAAGAACCATGAGAATTAATTACTGAATCTTAGATTGATCTTTATGATTTCTGCACCCAATTTGCATAAAGATGTATTTGTTGGAACCATTCAAACTATAAGTACTGTGTGACGAAAACAGACAGCCTTGTCAACTGCTCTGAAAAGAAAAGTCATTTTTATTTGTGATGCCTCAGTCTTAGTGATTTAAGGAAATGCAGTTATCTCTTTTAAAAAAAACTTCATGTGAAAGAAAATATGCAATATATTATATTTTTCTCACAAAGAAAAAGAGGGGAGAACATGTAAAAAAATGCAGTGTGAAATGTTCCTTCTCTGTAAAGTTCACCTTTTTTTTTCATCCTGCTCCAGAGAATCAATTCCCGTTACAGAAAGCAAATCTGGATCCTTTTTTTAAGTGTTTGTTTTAAGTTTGGTTGCATTTTGAACCACTTATATTTTAAAGGTAAATTTAGTGACTCTAAAGTTTAAGAATTACTGATTTTATAAAACCAGGATTTAAATTGTCTTAATTTAAATTGATCTGTCTTGATGAATTGAATCCCATCCTTACTATAATATTATTTTTCCCAGGCTATCTGGGAGTTCTCTTGACCTCTTTGTTATTCTCTCTCATGATATATGCAAATAATTATTCTAGCCTGCCTTATTATCTTGTTTACCAAGAATGTTCATAGAAGAGACTTGCTAAGAATTACCATCAGCATATTCCCCTTCCTACATAAAATCTTAAACATAAAGTGTTAAACTTTATGTCTATGTTTAACATAAAGTGTTAAAGTAATTGTGTTAGGAAAACTTCCTAGATAAGAAGTTACATTGTCATTTCATTTCAGATCTGGAATGTTAGAATCGGGAATTGACAGAATCATTTCTCAAGTTGTGGATCCAAAGATCAACCACATATTCAGGCCACAGGTAGAAAAGGCTGTCCACGAGTTTTTAGCTACACTCAATCACCAAGAAGAGACCAGTCCCAGCACTGCCCTGCCTGAAGAGAAATTAGATGCTTCTGTTTTGCTGCAAGGTATTTCTTCCCTCTTATCTTGGCAAAATGAATATGCTTTTAATCTTGAGTTACACTAGTTACAGAGAGGTGATATAAGGAAGCAAGAGCTGAAGTAATGCCTCCTAATGGCATACATTCAAATGATGTTACTGAGACCAATTTCCAAATTAGTGTGCTAAAGAGAAAATAGCTTCTTTATCAACAGAAGCTTTGATATTACCTCTTTGGAGGCATCCCAACATAGAGCTAATTATTGCTGTCCAGTCTGGCTATAGTTATGGCTAGGCTCATTTTCTGGAGGTAGCCTCACAACTGAAAGCCATGGTTTATAAAAAGGTACTCCCAGCTTCTGCCATTGTCTTAATTTTCAGAGTCAGACTGCAAGCTTCTCTTAGGAAAGTGTATCTTTCTGATATTATTAGATTCCTTCTCTCTTTTTCATCAGATGGCTGTATCAAAAGCATTTCTCCTTTGCCTGGATTAAATTCCAATGCATCCATCCCAAAATTCTGTCAGATAACCTATGGGGGGGGGGCAGAGTGGAAGATAGGGTAGGTGAAAAAAATGCATCTTTCCAATATTTATTGCTTTTGTCTTCCACCACCATCTCTGTTACATCACTCAACTCATATAGCAGTCACTCCCTTCTAAGGAATTTTGTTCAACCTATTAATACTCCTTTAACAAACTTGATGTTGCACCCATCTGACCAACCTTATTGCCAAGGTTGCTAGCTGATAAGTTGGAGACTTCAAAAATGATGTTCCTTTGGGACTTCAACATCCATGGTCAAGGCTAACTCAGAACTTTGGGGCCTCCATGACAGTCATAGGGCTCTTTTAATATGTTACAGGACTAACACATTAAGGAGGGCATACTCTTGTTCTGAAAGCAATCGCTAGTAGTCTCATGCTTTCTAATATTTGGAGCTGTAGCCATCTCACCTGCTTGTATGAGAAGGATCTGCCTTCAGAGTCATAGGCATCGGGAAGATTCCTGAATGCTCTGGGAAGTTTTCCAAGTCACAGGGCTTGTGGTTCTGTTGAAGCTATGGGGGTGGGGGGATGAGATGAGCCACTGATAAAATGGTTTTTGAGTGCCTCTCCAACCTTTTAGAGTTAAGAAAGTTCTCTGGTTCTCAGGAGAGGCAGCTTAACAGATTGTTAGAGTGCAAGTGACAGAAATTTTGGCACAAAGTTGACCAAACACAGGTTAGAGCACATTATCTCATGATAATGAGAGAAATAAAGCTTTCTTAACAGCCCACTGCCACCACTGTATCCTTTGAGTAACCACCTAGCAGAGTTATTGCAGATAGCATATTGTCACAAATGAAATGTTAATGTCTAAGGATGTGCCAAAATGCACGGTTTGGACCACATTGGACACTGAACTAAGAGATTCTTTTTTGGTTTAGCTTCTTCAGTACATATACAGTACCTCATACTAATAGTTGCTCTTACCTTACTCTTATTTGAAGGTATTCCTGCTGTCACTCCAAATGTGAATATGGCTAATGATGCTCTGTCTATTTTGGAGACCATAACATCTCTAAACCAAGAAGCCAGTGCTGCCAGGGCTTCTACAGAAGCAACAAATGCCAAGACTAATGAAAGATTCTCAAAGAAACTCCTGTCTCAGCACAGTTTGGATGGCAGCATTGAGAGAGACCGGAATGCAGAAGACTTTGTTGATGGAGAAAAAATTCCCTGTAACTCTACAGAAGAAAACTTTGAACTAGTAGTAAACTGTGAAGATGTAAGTAATTCATTTTCTTCAAGTGAAGAAGGAAAAACTGCGTCAAAAGAAGCCAGCAGCTTGCTTAATCCAAGCAAGGAAATTTTTCAGGAAAGCGATGAACAAAAAAGTAAACTGATGGATAAATCTGATAGAAAACTGGAAAGCTTGGAGAAAGGAGAAAAGAAAAAAGAAAAGAAAGAAAAATCTGACAAGAAGTTGGACGTCTTAAGAAGAAGTAGTGATGATGTAAAAGCAAGAGAAGAAAAGACAATGAAAGATAAAGAGATAGAAGTGATAAAACATTTAGCTCTGGAAAAGAACAGTAGCAAAAACAAAAATGAAAGCACAAAAGAAGGTATAAAATCACAGGTGTTTATTCATTATGAGCAAGTTGGAACAAATGGAAAGGCAGTTTTGATTTCTTTAGAAAATTTTCATATGGGTAAATAGATATTGGCATTACACTTTATTGGTTGATGATGTATATTTAGAATGGTGCTGCTTTGTTTTGTTTTACCTGCAGCGTGATAATTTTCTGAAGATTTTAGCTTACTGGACTTTCAGGATTTAAATTGTTTTATAAAAGTAAACATAACAACATGTTTTCTAGATAATACTAAATGTTGTGATTATTTTTTTTCTTTTTATCTATCTCAAACTATACTTGTTCATTGTTTTTAGTGAGTATCTTTGTACTTTGTTTCCTTAGTTTATAATTGCCCATGTTTCAGATTTTTAAACCAGAACTTTAATAATCTCTCATTTTCATGTTGTATTTTGAGATTCTTATCCTTGGCTTTCTCATTCAGGACCTTTTATTTCTCACTTTATGGTGTTTTTGATTTAATTTCTTTATATGCCAGGAATCTTTACTATAGGATAGCTTTTTATACTTGCATGTTTTGGCTGTTTCATCATGTAACAATCTTTCTAAAATACATTAATTTCTCATAGAAGATACACTAAAACTCTTTCATATGTTTTATTCAGTTTTGATTATTGTTAGGTCCTCTTTCTTAATATTGCTTTATCTCATCTAAAGCAATTGATATCTCTTCCTCTGTGGCACATCTTCTTTCTTGCATTCTTTTGATCTCTTGTTATATATATTTTTATGGAGTCAGTTGTCTTTTAGTGCAGCCTTTCTCAGTCTGGTGCCCTCCTGGTGTGATGGCGTGTCAGAAACTAGCTCCAAGCTGATTTAGCTAATGGCTGTGCTGCCTGAGAATTCTGGGAAATTGGAATCCCAGTGTGCCTGGAGGGTACCAGGCTGGGGAATAGGAGCCTGGGCACGTCAGTGACGAGGAAGAGCTTCCGTGGCCGTTCCTAGGTCAGAATTTTCCCTTTTCTGTCTTTTGGTGGTTTTTCATTTTCAGATGCTCATTTTTCAAATATAAATGTATAGCCAGGCCTTCATTGTATTTCTTTTTTTAAAAAACCTCATGCTGGAAAGCTGTTTAATGAATGATGAGTTTCTGCACTGAGACCTTTTTACACACATGCACACCTTTTGCAGACTAATGGAGAGAGACTTCTAAAGGTCATTATCTTCAACAGCACTGTGGAAGGTGGATAGTACCAGGCATGCATGGAAGCCATTTCCAGTCACTTGTGGGATGTTGTGGATTCTGGACTATATTTTAAGTCACCTGTATCTTTCCTTCTAAACTAGTGTTGGATGATTCTGATGTGGACATACTGAGTGATATTACTGTTAGCTCTGTGCACACCAGTGATCTTTCTTCCTTTGAAGAAGACAGTGAAGAAGAAGTTGTGCTTTCTGATAGCACAGAAGAAGGAGAGATTGTTTCTGATGGTAAAGTAGTCTTGACCTTTGGTTAGTGAGGAGAATAAAAGAATGAACATGCTCTTCCTTAAATATAACTCCCTTATATACTTTTAGCACTACTAGCTGGAGCAACTGAATATTACATACATTCAGTTCAGGCATACCATTTAAGCACAACAAATAAGTACAGTTCTTCACTCCATGAGGCTGTCTCTGAAATTAAAATTAACTTAGATGTGCTTCCAAATGCTGTGCATGGGCACAGAATCCAAGCAAAGATTGGTGGGAAATCTTTTCCAGGCAAGACAAAACATAAACTTCCCTCTTGCCTTAATAACAGTAAGCCTGAATCTGTCCATTCTCATACATTTAGATACCACATAGGTGAAAAATAATGTTATTCCAGAATATATTTGTTTTTAATATGATTTGTTGTTTTGCATTAACTACAGACCATGAGTAGACTCTCATTTAACAAAGCTCATTTTCTGTTTTAATAAGTCTTAAGCATACTACAGCATAGTGTCCTTTGTTCATAAGAATAGAGTCAGTTTGTTAATTTATACTGAATGGTCAGTTGAAATATTTCTGTATTTTAAGTTCAGAAAGCTGCATTCAAATGTTAAACTGTTTGATTGCTTTGATCTCTGCCATCTATTTGGGTTATCATTCTAGAATGCTAAAAGGATAATTCCGTGCTTTTACTGACACTGCATGGAATATCCAAAACCAATTCATAGTTTCCTCTAATGTGACAATCATAGCTGAGGCTATCAGAAAACATTTCAGATAATATGCAGTACTGCAATTTCCAGAGTCTTTTGGTAACAACTATAGCTAAATTTAGTCTGATTTGTAGACTTACCATGGACTTACCATAATAGTTGGGTAGTAAAATAGTGTAGGATTTTTAACGTATTATTTCTTTGAACAATATTTTTATTATGAATAGATGGAGGAAAGGTAAGGCTAGGATCCTGAAATGCCAAAAGAATTTTTGCTTTTGGATAGGCTGATGGTTTTTCACTTCCAGCTGCAATCCTTCATCAACATCAGCTTTGAGAAAGGGTTTGGTTGGGAAGAGGGTTTCGCCTGCTTTGGGGACACTATCTAGTTCTTTGGACCTCAGTCTAAATCTAAATTAAAGATGAAATTTTCCTCAAACTTTTCTTTTCTCTTCTCAAATTTTATTTAGATGAGGAAGATGAATGCAGCCAGATGAAAGCAAAACCAGAGGTAGATGGGACAAATGATAAAAAAATGAAATCTGGACGACACGCTTATGTCCACAAGCCTTACCTTTACTCCAAGTATTACAGTGATTCAGACGATGAAAGGACAGTGGAGCAACGTCGCCAGTCAGTTGTGAGTTGAGCTGCTCTTTTACTTTCTTTCCTTCATGAATGGTAGATTCTCTGGATGAATGGCACTCTGAGAAACTTCTTCCAGCATTACCTGGTCATTGGTGGTTCCATGCTCCAGGCTGAAGATTCTGGGCCACAGAAGTGCTTGTCTGTCTTTCTTATGAATATCAACTTCTCAAAGACTGGCAGGGAAAGTTGTGTACACATGCAGTGTTATATGCATGATACACATGCAATGCAGGCAGCCAGTAGTCCCTTATTCTAACTCTGAAACTATTTGTATAGATGCATATCTTGTTGGCAGAATTTAAGGCAAGAACAAAAAGTGCCTGGTTTCAGAATCCTTTTCTCCTTCTAATTTTTATATATTGCTGCTACTCTAACATCTATTGTTACCTCTTAAATTGAAAGAAAGGATTAAGGATGTCTCCATGGGTTCAAGTGCCCTGTTGCTATCTCTGCCATCTCTCACCAGAAAAATTATTGGTTCTTTCTGGATTATATGGAATCTCATTCTTCCCTGATTCATTTCATCCATAGTGGGGAATGGATGGATAGGAACTCACTTCTGTATATTGATTTCTCTCATTGTACAAAGTTATAATTCTTCTACCCTGCATTTCTATTGCTTTTAAGATTGTTTTAGTATGGGCTGTCTATGTGGTTTTATGTTTTATTTGTTTTTATGGATTTTTTTGCTGTTGCATGCTGCCCAGAGTCCACTGGAGTTGGGCTGCTATAACAATATGGATGGATGGATGGATGGATGGATGGATGGATGGATGGATGGATGGATGGATGGATGGATGGATGGATAGATAGATAGATAGATAGATAGATAGATAGATAGATAGATAGGAGAGTAGTTGTTAAATTTTGCAGCAACTGCAACTTTCAGGCACTTTGCATCCACTTAGAATGTATTGCTGGGATGTAGTCCAGGCGTGGACAGCCATTACCACATCCAACAAGTTGAGAAGGACTTGGATGATGCACCAGATACAATTGCTCCTCTGTGTAGATGCCCCCTGCAAATCCAGTGACAGCTGAAGGTCCAAGAATAATCTAAGACTGCAAACCTACTCTTTCAGGCTGAGAACAAACCTGCCCAAAACTCACTGAACTTAATCCCCAGGTCCAGGATTTCATTTTGCCCCTAGCACCTTTGTCTTGTCTGGATTCAGTTTAAACTTCTTCTTCTTCATCTAGCCTATTGTGGAACTTAAGCAGTTTCAGGGGTGGAGTTGCATAGAACTCCAAATCTCCAAACAACCTGTCCAAGTACATTTTTGTGGATGTTGAAGAGCAATGGAAAATGGATGGAATTCCATGGGTCAGTGGCCTCACTGTTGAACAGTAGTCTTCCAGCAGCATCTTCTAGACTCAGTCTGAGAGGAAGGGGCAGATCCACTGTGAAACAAGACCCCTAAAGCCTGGCCTGCCAGGCAATCTAGAATGGTACTATGGTGAAAAGTTGTTAGGAAATCCAAGCCAACTGGCAAGGCCTCCCTTCCCCCACCTAGTTTCTGGCATGGATCACTCATCAAGATGATCAGAGCAGTTTTATTATTGTCTCCAACTAGAACTGAATGTAGATAATTGGTGTCATGCAGCTTACTCTGGTTCTTTTCAGTTGGCTGAACTGCCAACACTTCCTGACATTTTTTAACAAGTAAAAAAAGTAGCCCAGAACAAGTGAAACCTGGCTGTTCTTCTGGAGCCCAAAAAAACTTTACCACTGATTGATCTGTTGCCTGGCTTTGGATGGCACATGGAACCATGCTAAGTTAAGTAACCACTGTGGGCTATTTCTTTTAACCACAATCTGTAGCCCGTTGTTCACCAAGCCCAACCACAATATGATTTCCCATGTTCTGTGGACAGGGAATAGGAAGGATGCTCCAGGGAGTGCAGGCTCGAATAACCAGCTGGAGGAGACAATGTGTCAGGTAACTTGACTCCAAGCTGCTTAGGGGGACAAAGATGAAAGCTAGCATATCCTGCTAGATCTCGCAGCCCTCCAAACATTGCGGAAGAACAATTCACAGCATCCTTCAGCACTGGCTGTACTGAATGAAGCTGCCAGGAATTGTAGTTGGGCAATATCTGGAAAGCCACAGAAGGGAAGCACATGGGCCATGTTGCTTTCTGGCACCACCATGACCCAACTAATAAAGTGCTGCTTCAGGTGGGCTCATAAACTTCAGGAGAGGTAATAAAGGGCAGGTGTTGGACAAGGGAACTGAAAGCCTATTCATGTCCTATTCTAGGATTCACTGTCCCACGCTCTTTGTATCTTCAGGCTCGAGAAAAAGAAGAGAGACTCTTGAGGAGACAGCTTAACAGAGAAAAACTTGAAGAAAAGAGGAAACAGAAGGCTGCAGAAAAGACAAAATCTCTGAAAACTGGCAAGTAAAACTGAGTTTTACTTTATATCAACCTTTCTTGCAGTGCTTTACTACTAGGTGCATTTTTGACAAAAGAGTGGAAGCCTCCTTTAGTCTGAAACCATGGTAATATGAGATAGTGCAGCTTGAGATTTTCCTGTATTGTTTTAGGTAAAAGCATCCAAAATTTGGAAGACCCTTCAGGAAGAGGCCTTGATCTAAAAATTGGTGGTGCCAGCATTAAGGATGTGCTTAAAGAACAAAGATTTTTGGAAAAGAAAGTAGCCCTAAGCAGGAAAAGAAAAAGAGAGTCAAGGTACACCTTCATTTACTTTTACATTAAAGTTGAGTTACATTGGTGTTTGCATATTATATAGATAATAGAACTTGCTATTCTCAGGTAGTAATCACTGAAGACAAGCTTTGCATCAATCAATTACTTTATTACAGGTCACAGACTCAACATACATATTAGAAAAAATAAATACAATAAAATAAGATAGGAAGATAAAAGTGTAAAGAAAAGTAAAGAAAATTACTGTATAATAAAATAGGCTACAAACAATGTAAGACTCTAGTGCTTTATGCAGTACCTACTCTACACTGTACAGCCCAAAATTCAGCCCAAAATTAATTTGCCATTAATAATGAACAGATTTTGCTGTCTATAAATGCACTTTGCGCAAGGTATTTGATTGGTTGATAAGAGCAAGTATTTGGATGTAGCACATAATGTACCTAATGAGGTCAGTAAAACAATTAGAGTGTAAGTATGAGATAATGGGGCAGGACTACAAAAACAATGGGGTTTTGAAAGAACAAAGAGGCATTATTCCACAAACAGAGTTTCTTTCTAGTTTCTTTCTTTAGGTTTCCCAGAGCTCAGCTCACCTCCCAGAACTTTCTAGTTGATCACCTTCCTTGGCCTCCTAAATGTTTATGGCTGAGCTGACAGTTTAGTTTCCCTGAAAAAGTGTATTTGTGAAGGGGATAGATGCCTAATTTGACATTACATAAATGAGCTTTGTTTTCTTTTTTTTATTACAATTTTTATTAAAGATTTACACTGAAATAAAAGATAAATGATACAGGTAGTCCTTGGTTAATGATGGCAATTGGGACTAGAATTTCCATCGCTAAGCACTGCAGTTGCAGAGCATAATAACCCTGGTTGTGCCCTGTGGGTTCTATTCATGCTCAGCCTGGATGAAAGTTTAACTATTCCTCTTGGAGAAGGGAGGGAATCAGTTGTTTCCATAACAACATCTTTTGGAAGGGATATTGCCCTCTCTTAAACTTTTCTGGTAAGAGAAAATATCATGATATTCCTTTAAAAAAAATTAAATACACTAAAAATGCATAATTAACAAAACAAATTTAAACTTAAGGGAAAAAGTAATGGAAACCAAAAGAAAAGAAATTTTAAAATCCCAACCTCAAACAAACTAAGAAAGAGAAAAAAGGAAAAAAAATAACTACCCTTATATCAATAGTCACTGGTTTACTAATAAATAACTACTATAATATAAACAGTATAAAATATCACAAAATCTCTGCCATAGTAATACATCATAGTAATACATTCATCATTTGATTAATAGAAAATACTGCCTTTTCCAAAGCAGATATATCACACATTTCCAAAAGCCATTCCATAACATCTAGAATAATATAACTTTTCCAATTTCTCAATATAATTCTTTTAGCCACTCCCCCCATGTTCAATACAACCATAATTCCTGAAAAACAGTCAGATTCCAAAGCTTAGGTATATAAGTCAACATCATATTAACATCTTTAACATTTAAAATTTTTCCCATAAATCTACTTTATATACATTGACACACTATTCCAAAAAGATATCAAATTATCACATGACCATATCATATAGGTCAGTGAACCTTCAATTTTTTTATACTTCCAACATGGAAAACATGTTCATCCTTTCAAATATGTTATTTGGGGAGTCCAGTATACCCTAAATATAATTTTTGATTAATCAACTTTAATCTCAGATCTTTAGATACCTTTTCAACATTTTTAAGGACATGAATCCATTGATGGGGCATTATCAGAGATTCCAGTCTGTTTTTGGAATATTTCAGAAATATCCACTTTAAAAATATTCTTGAGCTTTTGATAGAAATATGTTATAGATTTTACTTCTGTCATGGATTCCATCAATTAAGAGCATCTCAGGTACATTTGAGGAAGCCAAATGTCTGACCCATATTAATATGTTAAAAGTTGTTGAAGACATGACTACTGTTGTGAACTGAGAAGACCAAATTCAATTTGAAGTTGGCAAAAATCCTTAAAACAACCATTACATAGCAATTGGTTTAATGTCATAAAATTTTCCACCCAAATTTTCCAATAGAATGTTTTACTGCCAATTTTCAAAGTAGAATTTTTCCAAAGTTAATTATTAATAAATCTCATTACCAAAAACCAATCTAGCCCACAGATTTCTCACCACATGCGCTCTTGGAAATAAAACACCTTTTTTACTATATGGTGTTCTAAGCACTTGCCATGGTCACAAAGGAAATAGATAATAACTTTCCAACACAGTCCATTCAACTATATTTTCATTCCACATGCTGGTGGCTGATAAAATATTACCCCAATGGTATTTTTGCAAATCAGATAAATTGAAGCCACTTTCCTCAAACAGTTGCCTCATTTTAGCCAAGGAAAACCTTGCTGGCCAGGTTTTTTCTATTCCAGTTAAATTTCCCAAGTGACTATCAATCTGAAGGAAATATTTATTTGGTATTAACATAGGAATACTTCTAAGTACATGAATCAAACAAGGGACAATATTTGTTTTAATGACATTAATTTTACCCCACAAGCTTAAAGGAATTTTAACCCGTCTATTAAATCCAATCCAAACCTTTCTAAAAGTTTCAACATATTTATTGCCACCCTACCAGTAATGTTGATTTGGTACTACCTTTATACAATTAGGGAGGGAGGTAGAGTACTGGTCTGAAATTGCCAAAATATAATCAGCATATAAACATCATTTATACTCACACACTGCCAGTGTAATACCCTTAATGTCTAAAGATTGCCTTACCATGGTGGATCAAATTAAATAGCAAGGGCAAAAGTGGGCAGCCTTGGCAAGTGCCACATTGTAACTCAAAAGAGTCTGAATCATTCAGTTTGTTATAACTCTGGCACTGAACAAAGTCCCATGGTAAGCCATATTTAATCAGCACTTGCTTTAACAATTTAATCCAAACCAAATCCAAAGCTTTTTCTGCATCTAAAGATACTAGTGCAGTGGAGTTCTTTCTGCCTTTGGCTATAGCCATTATATCAATAAATGTAAATTATATGATGCCTCACTATTTTTGATAAACCCCAACTGGGAAGGGTGAGTAATATATACAAGTATCTAACCAGTATGATAATGAAGCTCAAGCTCAGATACTTTGGTCACCTAATGCGAAGAGAGGACTCTTTGGAAAAGACCCTGATGCTGGGAAAGATGAAGGCAAAAGGAGAAGGGGATGGCAGAGGATGAGATGGTTAGATAGCATCACTGAAGTAATGAGCATGAAACTGAGCCAACTCAGGGAGGCAGTGAAGGACAGGAAGGCCTGGCGCGATATGGTTCATGATGTCACGAAGAGTCAGACACGACTTAACGACTGAACAACAACAAAACCAGTATGGTAGTTAAGATCTTAGTATCCACATTTATTAATGAAATAGGCTGCAGCTACCATGTATGTGCCTTGTGGTGGTGGTGGTGGTGATGATGATGATGATGATGGCAATTTACTATTCTTAAAATATTTATGATATACCTCCAAAGGTATAGGACCCAACAAACCTGCAAATGCCCAATATCATTCCACTGAAAAGCCATCTGGACCATTTTGCAACAATTGTATAGAATCTAATGGTTCCTAGAGGGACAGGGGAGCTTTCAGTAAGGTTATCCTGATGTTCTTAATGGATCTACAAGTTCTGCAGGTTGTTTTGGAAACAGCAATATGTGAAGAAATGTGTGGAGCAGACATATATGGTCTTCTGCTGAATTTGCATGACAAGAGGACAAGACTGAGCAAAAGCAGCTGGTATTCACAGAGTTAATTAGTCAGTTCTTAAGATCCTCAAGTTTTAAACTGGCGTGTTTGGATTCAAGGAGAATCTTTTCCTCTGTTTACCCTGCCCAGTAGTAAATAGCTTATTTCCAAAAGTGAAGAAGCAAAATTACTTTTGTTTCCTTTCTGCAGTTGTTTGAATCCTAGCTCTGTTTTCTTAGAGCGTTGTCCTTGAGATTCTAGGTCTATTACCTTCATTGCACTGTATGCCTTTCTGCTCTTCATAATGCTTCCAGTCTATTTAATAAGTTTTTTCTATAGATGTCTTACAGTTATTTCCATGTTATCTTGGCCCTTAGTAGCTCCATTCTTCAGGATGTAGCCTTTCATTCCTCCCTTTCTGGTCCCGAAGGCAGGATCTAGCTCTCAGTTTGGAACATCCTCCTATCCTCAGAAAGAAGAGAAGCTATGGATGCTGTGAATTTGACCTCTTTATGAATGCTGTGGGTCTTACTTTTGTTTTAGCCATGACTGTCTTAGCAGAAGGTGAAGACAATAGGTCTGACAGATAGTTAGTCAGTTACTTTGATTAAATATTAATTAATTAAAAAGCAGGTTATATATCTACTAAAAATAGTTACTTTCAATAATTTCATCCTCTCACACTTTTAGACATGATGAAGAGGGCAGGAAGAAAAAATGTGAACAGCCTGAGGAAGATTTTGGAGAATCTGAAAAGATAAATGAAGTAAGTCTTAATTTTTAAAAAAGCTTTAAAACTCTTCCTGGCTAAATTGTTCATTTGGTAAACACCTTCTAAAGTGGATACTGTTTGTGATTCTTAAAACATCTGTTTAAGTGTGAGCTTTTTGCTGACACGTGGCATTTGCAGAGCCAGTGGGAGATCTATATTCTTAAGTCAAGGGGGCATAAAAGGGATTCATTTGAATCTGAAGCATTCCTTGGGGAGATGTGCCAGAAATCTTTAAATGAAATGAGTTCTGCTGATCATCTACTTCTGACTGCTTTGAATTATATAGTAAATCTCTGTTCCAATAAAGCAATTGACTAATTCAGTTTGCCCTCATTTTCTTATTAAATGCAAAGACTATTATTATTAATTGTTGAGCTAGATGTTTATTAAGTACTTGTATTTGTTTGGAAAAAGAAATAATCACTTTGAATAGATGCATAATTAACCATTCTTCCAGTTAAAATGAAGAATTGCAATTACAAAAGAACACAGGTTGGATTCAAACTTATTTTGACAATGGGTTAGATCAGGGAGACATGGCAGCAGTTTCTCTGTTCTCACAGCTGAAGATCAGCCCTTCCTGGGAGGGATTCCCTCTCTCTAAGAATAGCATAGGAGATAGTATTGGGGGTGCGCAGGATGGTTGAAGGAAATTGCTTCTAGCAACAGCAGAACTAAGCATAGGTCTGGATCCAGCCCATTTTATAAATATTATAAATGAAGCTACTAGTATTTGAACTAAAGATTACTTAACAATTTGTCACTTTTTTGTCTTGCAGAATAGTGAAAAGTTGCCCTCGAGAGAAATGAAAGCCAGTCAAGGCAAAAATGAAGGAAATAAAGTTGCTAGAAAACTTGCAGAATCAGGACTTTCAACCGATGAAAACAAAAGTGAAATCAAGGTTGAAAAGGAACACAGGAGAAGAACATCTACCTCTTTCCAAATGGAGGGCAGCCAGGCAGACATTGAACCGAAATCTCAATTTGACAGGGCAGAGGCCAGTCCAGAAGAACCTCACAAGCAGAGGAATGCACTTAAAAATGAAAAACATATTAAAAAGGATGATTCAGAAACACCAGGTGTTAAGAATGTACTGAAGAAAGAGACTAGACCATCAAAAGATAAAAATGAAAAAGAAAGAAGTCTTTCTGAAGACAAATCATTAATGAAGTATAAATGTAAAGGAGATAATATTCAGAAAACAAATGATGATGTTGAAAATGTACCATCTGAGAAAACGCCGAGAAATGAAGAGGCTGTTCAGAAAAATAGTCAGCTAGCTAAAGTTTTGCCTGATGATAAAACTGAAAAGAAAAACAAGCACAGAAGTGAAAGAAAGACTTCCACGAACAGCAAAGAGATGAAAAATATTTCTGAAAAAAATGAAGAGAGTGTACGTAAAGAGAACAGCAGAAAAGAGAGGCAGTTTTCCACAGAAAAATCAAAAGCAGAATACAAATCCAAGAAATTGCCAAATGATTCTAGGCCACCAAAAGAGTCACAGAGTGCCTCAAAGTTTCATGTTTCATCCATGACATCAAAACGAAGCGAAGAAGATAAGCATGATGCAGAATCATCCAACTTGGATAACGCTTTAAGGCAAGGTGACAGTCTACACAAAGTCAGGCGAAGATCAAAGAGTGCCTTAGAAGAAAGGATCTTATTAAAACCCAAGTCCAAGAGTCATAACAAACCAGCCAAAATACCTGAAAGTGAATTACAAGAAAGTTTCTCCAGGCAGGAATCTGTACAGAAATTGGACAAAGATAAAAATACAGAAGAGAGTGATCCAGATAAACAGTGTAAGTTCAAACCTGAAATGAAAGTTTTTGAAGAAAATTCCACTGAATTGGAAATTGAAAGTGGAATACATTCACTTAGTAGTTCCCAAAAAGATGCCAGTCATAAATTTAAGGTACAGTTGGGAGAAAAAATAAAAGAGAGAAGTAAAAGTGATAAATATTTGAGTACTTCCAGATTGGAAAGGAGATGGTCAGCAGACAGCCACAAAAGCAAAAGTTTTAAGCATAATAACAAGGATGTGAAAAAGAAAGAAGATGAAAGCAGATTAGAAGACAAAAGCATTAAAGAAGTAGAAAGCAGTGCAAAGATGCCAGAAAATCTACACACAGAGAAGAAGCCTATTAAAAGATTAAGTAATGAACATCGAAAGGTGAGTACATCAACCCAAGAAATAGATACAAGAGAAGAAAAAATGCCAGCGGTCACAAGCCCTTTCATTGCTCTTCAGAAGACCACTGGGCACTTACTGTATTCTGATCAAACCCAGGAGCCAATGGAGGAATGTTGCAGTGATACACAAAATCAACAAACCCAAGTTGAGAAAGAAAGCAGTAACAATTCACAGGGAGAAGCTAAACTGAAAAATACTGTCAAAGACCAAACACAACATAATTTAATGTCTGAATTCAATACAACATTGCACTCAAATTTCAGTAACTCTGAAGAAAAAGTGAAAGTTTTTTCTACTAAAGAAATGGATGTATCAAGTGATACCTTTAAGCAGACTGCAAAGGATTTATGTTCTGTTGAAAAACAACAATATCATGTGAATGCTGATTATGAAGAAAGTGATCAGGCTTTACTTGATGCTGCTCATAAAAATGAAAACATAAAGTTCCATAGAATGACTGAGGATGATCAGAGTCCAAAGAACCTTACAAGTAGAGATAATCAAAGTTGGAAAAGCAGTTCTTCAATAAAGAATTTATCAAAAGAAGATGCACATCAGAAATCTATGAATATAGATCTTGCAGAAATCATAGATCCTTCAGATAATGGATCTGAAGAGGAATCTTTGAATAGATCTTATGTTAAAGATACCATTTCAGACAGTCAAGCACATGCTGTTAAAATGGAATCTCATGGTAGTATTGTACTCAGTGCAAACATGATAGAAGATATTGCCAGTATAAGAATTAAAAACCCAGAAGACACAATACATTTACCTTCTAAACCAGCAGCTGAAGAAAGGATAAGTGCTATAGCAGGCATTCAAGAAGTTACTGGGCAAAGAAGAACTGGAAATGCATTAACTAGTATTCTAGAGAATAATAATCTCACAGGCTCAGAAGTAGCATCTGCAAATGTAACTGCAAACAAATCTGTTTTAATCAACTTGGAGAAACTAGAAAAGGATCGTTTCAGTGAGGGTACTGCAGAATTCAAACCACAAACGGACAAAAATCAGAGTAATTTAATAGAATTATCTTCAGGTTCAGTGTCCAAGAATGTTCCAGGAAAAAAAAGCAAAGTATCTGCACTAATCAAAGGAGGAAATGATATCAAAGAAGTTGCTGAAGATAATAATGAAAGCAGTGTAGTAGGCAGCAGTGTAGGAGGTAGCCATTGCATTACTATTCACAGTAGCATGGAAACTGGTGCAAATGTTATAGGAACTAGCACAGAGACACCTACTGGAAACCTTGCCACAGCTGCTAGTATTAGAGAAAACCAAGTTGAAGAAGACATGTCAGATTTGCTGACAGAAGGTGAAGCCATCATTACTTGCTCAGAAGAACAAAGAAAGGCTCATTTAAGCTGTGCAAGTATAGAAGCAGATGAAGGTTTCACTTTGGGCCCTTGGATCAAAAGTGAAGAAAGTGCTCATTCTATAACAGAAAAAGCTATTGGTGAATGGACTGTCACAGCGGCTGAAGAAAGTGGTGCTGTTATGGAAGAGCTTGCAATATGTGAAAGTTCTTCAACCAGCACAAAGGAAGGAGAAAGTGGTGAATGCATTGTGAATTATGTAGAAGAAAGTACAAAACAGGTAGTCAATGGAAGTGGAGATAAACTTGATCAAAATGTGAATAGTTGTGTAACAGAAGAGAAAGATGATGCTGTAACCAGTGCAAGCTCTGAAGAAAAATGTGTGGCTTCCCACTGTGGTGATATAAGCAACTTTGATAGTGGTGCCACATGTATTGGTGAAATAGAAAGTGATGGTGCTGTAACCAGTGCAGGTACTGAAGCTCAGAATCAATCCATGATTGGTGAAAATCCAGATGCATTTCAGAGTAATCCAATTGGAGCTGAACAAGTTAAAGCAGCTGAGGGCACTGTCACTTGTACAGGTGTAGAAACTGAGCATGTTGGCTCTGTTATCTGTTCAGTGACTGGGACGGACTCACAGGAGAATGCTGTAACTGGACTTTGCCCTGAAATGGCAGATAACATAGCAACAATATCCCATGCTGACAAAAGTGAAGACATTGTAAATGGTGAGAGTGCTGTCACTAGCACAGGAATAACAGCAGAAGATGATCCTGCTTGTACTCTTTTGGAGGAAAGCCAGAAAGGTTTTGCAGGAGCCTTAGATCCAGAAGAAAAATATCAACTTGCCACAGACAGTATAGAAGTTAGAGCTGAAACAAACGCTACTGAGGTCAGCCAGGGTTCTTATATTGATGATGAAGGCTGTGTAACCAGCACAGGTGAAAAAGAAGAGGATGAAGAAGGTGAAAATTTTGTAACTAGTACAGGAAGGGGCAATGAAGAAGGAGAACATGTTTTGGCTTGTACAGGGACAGAGGAAAGTGGAACGTTGCTTATTAGTATGGGAGCCACAGAACATGGAAGTTCCTCTGTCTGTTTGTCTGCAGACCAGCTTGGAACAGGGTTGGGTGAATATTCTTCAAATGCAAATAAAAGTTCTATTGATAGCATGACATGCTTAACAAAAGAAATGAAGGTTGATGGTGTTCACAACAATATAAAAGGGACTGTTGCAAGTAGCACCACTAGTGTTGGTATAAGTAAGGAAAATATTATGGCCTTTGTCCCCAAAAAAGAAGGTGAGTCTCTATTTACTAAGACATTTGAGTGTAACAGTGCACTGTTAAATAGACATGGTATAGATCAGCCATCTGCTAGTGAAGAGAAGAGTGAGAGCACTGTATCTTCCTTAGATAGCAGGAAATGTGGAGGCCTGACTAAGATGGTCTCTAAGGAAGTAAATATAGTTTCAGCATCTGCTAGTGAAAATGATAAAAGTGAAGGTGAGATCATCTCTACAAGTGGGGCCAAACTGTGCTCTATCTCAGCACATTCTGCCCAGTACAATGAGCCACCATTACCATTTGTTGCAAGAACAGTTGAAAACTTAGAGAAAGCCACAAGTCTGATAGCAACTGAAGATTTCAGTTCTCCTACACCAAGTACAACTGTCAAATATATGAATCAAGATGGAGATGTTATGAAGTCTAATAAAGTTTCTACTAGTGTTTTAGAAGAATTTGAAGCTCCAATGCCAAGTGTAACAGTGAAAGATCCTGGGACTGTACTTGATACTACCAGAGCTGTAGAGAAGACCAGCAGTGTGGAAATATATGCTGTTCATATACCCAGTGTATCCACTGGAGGAAGTGATGAAATCCAGGTGATTGGTGACAGAGAGGAAAGGGATGAATGTGCTACAATTTCCACAAGTATAATTGAAGACATAGAAACTCCTATTTCTGAGGAAGGCAATGAAGACATTGCTCAATGCTTTGATCTAAGACTGGAGCAAACTGGTGATACTGCCACAATTTCAACAAGTTCAGTAGAACATTTTGAGTTTCCTGCTGAGAAACAAATTAATCAGATCTCTGGAACAGAAGGAAAACTTGTGAATTTTGCTGTACCTGCAACTGAAGTATGTGACAGACTTACACATAGTGCAGTTGTGCCAATAGAAACAACACAGAGAAGTGAAAATACAATGATCTCCACAGAAGGAATAGAAAAATCCAAAACTGTTCAAGAAGCTACAAGCCAAAAGTCTGAATTAGATGAAAGCAATATGCCTTTAGTTACAAAAGGAGGAATATGTCATGACCTTGAGTTCAGTATTAGTAACAGCAGATCTGATCAGACGTGTGTTGCCTCAACTACAGAGAATCTTGCAAAGGGCCCTGCCAGATCAGGAGAAGAAAGTGACAGTGTCTCTCCCACTGCTGCCTCAGAGGAAGCTCCATGTACATTGGCAAGCACAGAAGTAGAAGAGAAAACTGATACGCGCTCTGAAGAATTGGATCCCACCATGTTGTCAGATCTAAAAAACAATAAGAATTCAGTTGAGTTACCTAGTGATGGTCAAGGAATCCAGGAGGGGGAAGAAGGTAGAGAACCTTCAATCATATCCAAGACTGATGGCAATACTGAAAGCATAGAAGTTTCTGCAAATACAGTGAAACCTGTTAATGTAGTGGGTCTTCCCAGTACAGAAATAAGTTTTGATTCCTCTGTCTGTCATGGGCTATCCACTGAAACATATATGCATGGAAATAAACCCCGAGATGATAGGCAATATATTGAGGTTCTGTCAAAACCCGCTGTTCTGATACTGGAAAAAGAAATGTGGAATGAGAAGATAGACTTTGTTATTCACCAACCAGTATTAAAAACTGAACTTGTTGAAGAAAGAGATGTCTCCACCCCTAATTCGTTACCACTTGAATTAGGAGGAAATTCTGAGAACGCACAGCGTGGCATTCCTGATGTAAATGCTAAAGTACCAGACGCTTTTCATGGAAATACAGTAAAAAATAACGGTAAGAATCTAATAGAAAAGAATATATGTAGCTCAGGGTTGAACTGTGGAGTCCTTGGTGCTCTCTGAGCTTGGTTGTTTCCTTGCTCATAAAAACGTTTCATTACCCGACTAGGTAACATCATCAGTGCTGGTGAGTGTGGGGTTTGCTCCCTTTTATCTACAGTAGCTTGCCCTGCCAGTTTGGTTGGGGTGTGGTTTTCTTCTTGGTAGTTCCTTGATTAGGGTATTGTTTTCTGCTTGATTGTTTGCCTGGTGTTAATCCCTGCTTATCTGGGTGCTGGCTGCTGGAGAGGATGCGTTCTGGTCTTTTAATAAAAAAAGAAGGAAACAAAAGGGCCAGAACACATCCTCTCCAGCAGCCACTGATGATGTTACCTAGTTGGATAATGAAATATCTGCAAGCAAACAACAAAGCTCAGAGAGCACCAAGGACTCCACAAGAATGGTAAGGTTCTGGAGTTTTTAATGTAATGCATTCAAAAGCTAATGATTTGAGTTTTAGAATTTTTAATAGAGTTTGGAATCAATTAACAAAGTATCTCAAGTTTCATGATGTTATGAAAGAAGACTATAATAGGTTAAACGAGAAACATCTGAAATCAGGATTAAGTTTCAGCACTTTAAGAATATTAAAAACAGTGAACACCTTGGTTCACATGAACACTGTTTTCTGCTTATTGAAAATGTTTCTATATCACCATTCAGGTCATATTTTCTACAGCAGCTTGTAATAAAATGAATGCAATAAAATAAAAGGCTAGTTACAATCACAGCAGAAGGAAATAATGCAGATACTACATGGCTAGAAAAATTAAAAAGTCTGTATTTGGGTGAGTAAAAGTATAGGTTCCAGAAAAACATGGAAAATTTGGAGTTTCATAGGTAAGGCTGACAGCGGAAAAGGTCTCCTCTGTACCAGCCCTTCCACTCACTCAGAGAGTGGGGAGCAATCACATTCCCCTGAGGAATAAGCCAGTGGTAGTTTTCCATAACTGTCCTTATTTTAAAGTATATCCATTTTAAATGAAAGGATTTGCCTGTGGTGGTTTCAAATGGTTAAATGGAGAGTACAGTGAATCAAAGCTGTTACATAACTGAGGCTTTCCTGACAGCTTTAAAAAATGAAAAATAACCTATTTTTATTTAACCCGTGTTTCTGGAGATCAATAGGGTCATAGGAAGGCAAGTGAGGAGGAAAAAAAGTACATAAACTTGTTGATGGTAGGAAGTGTTGTCCAGATGTTTACACGTCCCTGTCTCAAACATTATATAGAATATTAAGCAGTTAAAAAGAATAGATGTTGTTTAAAATGACAGAAAAGGAGCAGAATGTGAATAAATTGATTCTGTTCATAGATTATAACATCTCAAGCCATTTCATTCAGTAAGAAAATTAGGGGGAAAAAAAAACTTTGGCAAAACATGGGTAGTTAAACTGATCTTAAAATTAAGAAGAACAAGGTAGAAATAATTGATCCATTTGTGATAATGTGATAATTTATTAAATTGAAATGGGATATCATGGATACATAGAAAAATGGAAAAAACTAAGTTTTATATATTTAGATTTTAGCTGTGATTAAAATGATTCTGCTGCAATTTATCTTTTGGTCAAATTTATTAAAAAGTGAATGAAATAGAAATATAATTTTGTTTTGAACCTAGAACCAATCATCATATTCCAATCATCATATTCTACCAAGCTATTTGGAACCACACTGATTCAGCAGAACCAAAACCTGGAACCTCTGGGTTGTTCAGGTCTCAGAAGAAACAAAATATGGATTAGGCAAATCAGGCAGGGCTGTTGGGTATCCTCCTTGCATCCTCTAAGCAAGGCCAGCCTATTCTTTTGGCCAGCCTGTACCTGAAGTTCTGGCCATCCGTACATCTTTTCTGTTGTCACCTTAAAAAAAGAAGAAGTGTGAAAGTGTCCACAGACTGTAATTCTATTATTAAATTCATAGGGGAAGAAAAAGCTTTTTCTCTTCTTCCCGATTGTAAAAGAATATAGACCTGGCCTTGGGAATGGGGAAAGAATGAATGATGAATTAAGGGGGGGATTTCGGAAAGGTTGACTTAGTCTTAAGAATGAGGAAAGTGTGAGAAAGAAATTCAGAATGACCCTGCCTTGATCTTAACAGCTTTTCAAGATTCTGTTGTTCTACCGTACAACAATAAAATAGCATTCCTGGAATCCCTCCTGGTGTTGCCCACCTCAAAGGGCTCACACTGGAATTTTTGTTTTCTGCAAGCAAAGATTCTCAGCCTCCCCACCCCCACCCCACAAAGGAGCACACCAAAATCTAATGAAATAAGGAGCCATTCAACCTGTGACAGCTGTACTGTCACATTCTATAGGCTAGGATAAATGCTCAAGACATTCTGTGAACATCTCTTGTCAGCCACAGCTGGCTTGGCAAATAGTCAGGGCTGTAGCCTAGAAAACCTGAAAAGAGTCAGATATTGTTTCAGACTTCATGGACCACTTTACAAATTATATCGCCAAAAAGCTCTATAGATCATTGGTGCTTAAAAAGAAAAATGAACCATCTTGATGTCATGATAAATTGTGATAGCCACCTTGAAATAACGTCATGGATAATGCAAAAAATAAAAATTATTCTCCTTGGAAGAAACTTTATTTCTTGCCATGGATGACTTAGGTGGGTCTGCATTTGTGGACATAGTGTCAGGGCCTAGCCCAAGGAACTCCAGGAGACCATACAGAATCAATCCAGCAAGGTTTATTAGCTACAACCCATTTACAAGAATCTTCCCAGAATGAAAACCAGTTCCCAGGCTCAGTCAGTTCACACCGATGGATTTTCTTAGGGAGGTGCCAGTCTCCTCCGCTTATCTCTTCCTCGCTCCTTTGGAGATGAGAGCACATTCTTTACTCCCCTCCCACCATTCCAGTCCATCGCACATAGGTACCAATTTGGATTGTTTGAAGCAAACATAGTCCAATCATCCCATATCTAAAGATAGCCTTGATTGTTACTTCTTCTTTCCCATATCTGAACAATTAGACCAATCAAGTATAATTTCCAAAGCATTACCATGTTGACTGGGGGTGATGGGAGTTGTAGTCTAACAAATTAATAGGGGCTGGGTTGTGTATGGCTGCTTTCACTGTACAGTATGTGGGATACAAGCAAAGCATGTTCTCTTATTGCCTGAAGGGCATTCTAGACCATGGCCGCCACCTGCACCTGCAGAGGAGGAGGGAGTGGAAGAGGCTGGGAAGATTAGGGCGGGGAGGCTGATGGGATATGCTGATCTGGGAGCTGCAGTGGGGAGAGAAGGGATAAACAGATAAGTCTCCCTTCTTTCACTTGTTGTTGCCTTGGATTCTTCCCATTCTTCTCCCTCCTATCCCAAGCCACTTCTGCCTAAACAGTTTCCTTCCGGGCATGGACCAGATTACCTGAAACACATACGTTTCAGTTCAGACACAGGCCATTCAAACATACCTGTTCATTTTGCACACCTGTATAATACAGGTGGAAGTGGTTTAGTTGATAGTTTGGACCTTCATTCATTCTAACAATTAAGAAAACTAATGTATTATTATAAATGTATAGCTATGAATAATACAGCTTGTAAAAAATCATTCTTAATTTGTCATTCCAAAAATTTATTTTATTTTATTTATTTATATTTCAAATTTAGTCACCGCCCATCTCATAACATAATAAAATTACTTTATTAATAGTAATGTGCATTTAAAGTATAAGCAAATGCATAATGAACTTCAAAAATTGAAGTAAATGGACCAGATGTATTGCCTGTCACTGCCATAATACATTTCAGAATCTAATGGAGAATTAGATGAAAGTTGTAGTGACTTTTCTCCATTATAAATTTAGCTTTCCTATAACATTCTGAATATTTATTAAATATTGTTTCATGGCATGGGACCAGGCTATTTGAGGGACCACCTCTCCCTACTTACATCAGCCCACCCCATCAGATATCACAGAGAAGGCGTGTTGCAGGTACCATTGGCTAAGGATCTGCATTGGGTGGGTCCCAGGAGACGTGCCTTCTCTGCTGTGGTGCCTGCCTTATGGAATATCTTTCCTCCCAAGATTAGATTAGCGCCATCCCTTTTGCTATTCTGGAAGGCCCCAAGACCTGGTTATGTGATCAAGTCTGGGGGTCCCAGAGAACCAGAGACCTGCTTAGATGCTCCATGGCTGAAAAAAGGGTGGCCATTTTTATTCTCCCTTCCCCTATGGTTTGTATTTTTATGGTATTTATTAATGCGGTTTCTTATTTTTTTTTTATATTTGTCTTTTTATCTGATTGTTGCCCAGAGTCGCTTTTGGTGAGTTGGATGACTATATAAATTTGCTTAATAAAATAATAAATAACTAATAAATAAATATTAAAATTATTAAATTTAAACAAGCTATAGTATTCTCATTGAAAATACTGGAACAACAGCCCCTAATCCTGTTTCCAAGTAAAATTTCAGAAAAATTTAACTTCCTAAAATTTGTTTTATTAAGCCATCTGTATAGGATGAAATTTTGCCAGATAACCATAAGATTGTAACTGATTGTAACCACTCTTTTATAATTGTTTAAACTGTTTTTGTTAGACAATAAAGAGATACTTACATTTGAGACTGAAAGTCTGGAAGCAAGGATGGAGGCAACAACTGATGAGGTACTGTGGTGTTTTGACATGTTTAATTCTTTGTCATTTGATTTGTCACTTAGTTTAAAGTATTTTGTACTTATTTAGAAGAAAATGAAAGTCTGAAATTAAGAGACCATTCAAGAAACATTAATTAAGCTGGGCTGTAATGTGATAAAATTCTGTATAAGCAGATTCTTGAGGTGGGGGGGAGCCCATGCCTATTTGTGTGCTCCATATTTGAAATATAGACTTCATAGCTAGTTGCTTGCCAACAGATAGAAAATAGCCCAAAAAGGATGCAGTCCAGCAGCAGCTCTGTAGACCGTGATACAGATGCTTGAAAATAAAAAGAATGTAAGGTGCCGTACTTTGTTTTGAAGTATTCCAGCTTCTAATTCATTTCTTTAATTGAAATATACTTCCTGTCCAGCATAGTCACAGTCACTTCTCATTTCAATTCCATTCACCCTGCTGGAGGCTCCTTGTTCCCTTTGTAATGGAAAAAAACTTATAAGTAATGCCAATAAGGCAAATCACCCGGAAGATGAGTCTATCATTCTTGCTTTCTCCCACATTGATTTTTTTTCAAGATTTGAAAACTCCCACAGGAGTTAAGAGGGTTAGCAAGAGCACATTCCCCATGGTCACTGTGCTTCCTGCCCCTGCTTTAGAGATAAGATGGAAGTATATTATTGTTTTTATTGTTATTGTTCTGCTGCAGTTTTATTCAGCAACATACTTGCTTTCAAATAGAGGTGTCCATAGGCTTTGATACTGTTAGTGTTGAAAAAGAATTCTTTCCCTTTTCTTCATAGCAGCTGCCGTGTACAAGTCCAGAAAAGGAACATCGCTGTGAAGAGAAACAGCCTGAAGAGGTTCTTAAAAGTAAATTCATGTTTTAATGACAGTAATTGTTGTAACAAGTCATAATTTGGTGTCCCAATCAATGAAATTATAGTATCTACATTTAACATAGGACTGTATATCCAATGACTTTGTAGTGTCTGGGGTATTAAAAAGACATCTCAAAAGTTAATCCCTCCATTGCATTCCTAGCAGTAAGGGTAGAATCCAAAATTCAGTTGAGCTGGATTAAGGAAGACCCATTAAGCAGTAGAACCATCACATGAGAACAGTGATGTTCTCCCTCTCACTGGAGGTTTCAGCCGGGGCAGGATGGCCACCTATTGGCAGTGGTGTAACGGATTCTGATGAGCTCTACAGTCTTTTCCTACTCACATATTCTGTGATTGTAGTTCTGAAAGGCAGTCTAAGGTGTTTAAATCTATATGTCTGCAATATATGCAAATGTGTGACGGATCAAACAGAGAAGCGAAAGTTGACTTCTCATTGATCTCTAGTAAAAATACATAATTTCACTCATAGTGCCTGACATAGTTTCCTGCAGGTGTTCTTACTACTCCAGAACAGGGGTTTTCAAACTTTTTCAGGTTATGGAATCTGCTGGTTAAAAAAAAGTTCCCAGAACCCCTGACCAAGAGGCAAAACTCTAGTGAATAAAGCACTAGGGTTCCATGGAATAAACTTCGAAAAATCTCTTCTAGAAATACTGAACTCTCCTGTTTGCCTTGCGTAGTTGTAGGCATAATTGTAGTTCAAATAAGTGATTCCTGGATACTTGTTGCTTGTACTCTCATAAAGAATAGCTAAAGTACAACTTCACATATAAGATGCTTACATGGAAATCTGGGCAGTATTAAATTATTCTATACAGTATGACATTAAGTGTTATATTTGTATTACTTTCCCCACTACAGACATTTTTAGAAAGCCCCTTCTTCATTTGATAAAATTCAGCCTAAGTAAAAGGAAGTTGTTTAAAAGAGAGTCATGTCTTCTGTCAGAGATGCTTCTGCACAGCAGACCAAGAGCTTCATAGTCCAAAATTGCAAGGAATGTAAACACCCGGTTGCTGTTTAACAAACGAAGATCTAACTCTGTACTTGATGATATATTTTTAAAACTGAAAGATTATTTCCCTTGTATCGTAATGTAGTAATAATAAAAGAAACCATGTGCACACTTAAAATGATTTTAAATGAGCATTCACAATGAGTAGTTTGAATAACAGGAGTTAGCAATATTCTAAGTTTACAATAGGAAGTTCCAGTAAATTGGAATTTTAAACAACTGGGAGCCACAAGCTTCCTGTCAGTGGCTCACCATGACCTTTCTACCCCCGGGCCTCTTTCTGCCTTGGAGTGAGCAACTGGAGTGTATCAGGATTGGACCTTTCCAATTCTTTCTCCTTTGCTTTCTCTGGGTTTGTTCAGAGTCACTCTGGTTGACAAGAATGTGGGAGAAGAGGGAGGCAAGTTAAAGTCCTCTCCTAATCCCAAAATCTATGTCTCTTCCTGCTGCACTTAGACATGATCTGTCTGTTATCTTTTCTGACAAACAATGATGAGAGAAGAAGAAAATTGTAATTATTGCCTCAGGATACTGTATTTAAAAGAGCTCATTAAATAGAGAATATGACATTGTTCCTTCCCATCCAGTTAGATTTTTTTCCAACAAATTACATAGAGAGAAGCTTTCTGTCCTTTGTATAAAAAGGGGTTTTCCACAAACTAGGAAAATAACAAAATGTGGCTAGAGTGTATCTTGAACTGTGCTTTAGAGGAGTTTCCTCCAGGACAGGTGAAGCAAAAAATATTTTTGTTCATGCTGCTTTCATCCACGGCTGCTGCAAAGTGTTGTGGCTTTTAGTTCCTCTGCATCTGGGGCAAATTTGAAGGGATTTAAGTATTTATTTCTTGATACCAAGATGCGTTCTTGGTTAATGACCATAATTATCTGCAATTTCACATATCCATGTTTGGTAAATACAGTACGGTAAAAGAATTTCATGAATCTATGGGTTTGGGCTTGTTTTTACCCTGGTCTCATTATCCACAGTTGTTAGGCTGGAAGAGAACCGCCACAAACAGCATGTAATGAACAAGTGTACAGATGTCTCCCGTATCTGAAATCAAGCAAAAGCTAACTGTTTATACCACTCCCTGTGCGAAAGCCCTCTATAAGGATAAATGCAGTTCATTTGAGTGATTGAGATTATGTAGTATCTGGGATGGGAGTGCAGTTTGTGTCGCTCAAATGCTGCATGTGAATTTCTAATACCTTTTTCTAGCCCTGAGAGTCATTCCCTAGAGTGGATGGAACCAAATTTTTCTCCTATTCCTTTCTTAGTTTAGAAAGCATTAAGAGGAGAACCAGGTGCCTTGTGTTTCAGTCATTAAAATTAGCAAAAATAACAATTCCTTAACTTTTCCCATTTTTAGAATGCATCCCTTGAGATAATAGAAGTTGAGTCTAGGAAATGGAACTGTAAATTGGGAAGTTATTCAGATCCTGAACCTGTCAGATGATCTTGGGCCAAACCAATATTCTCTTCAACTTGGTCTCACATAGTTTCAGAATTGCAACAAGGCTGAGCAATCCACCCCCCTCTGTGGTGTCAGTCCCTCCGCAATACCCAGCAGTTGACTGTCAACTTTCTGTGAAAATCTGCTGAGCTCATGAGCAACAGGGTACCTGCTCTAACTGATCATGGGAAATTAGCATGTGGAAGCACAGTTGATGGGGATGAAAGGACTAAATAACAAGCATCCACCCATCTCCCTCCACCAAAATCCAGCAACTGATACTACCTTCAGGGATGGAAAGATGATCTGTCCATGCCTCACTGGATGTGTGGGTAGCATGTTTTCAGGCACTCGACATGCCCTGTCAACGCTAGATTCTGATTAACAATTCTATACTTCTGTTTTTGTATTTTAGCCCTTGGAAGTGTACATACTTCAGTCATAATAGAAGTGGCAGAAGATCAGGTTCCTAAAGAAGAATTATTAGAGGTATGCACTGGGGTTTCGGGGTGGGGAGAGTCTGCTTGTTTTAATGATTGGTATTCCTTTGTCTTCATTGGAAGGAAAGTTTTTTTAAAAATCCTCATTTTCTGAAAATTGGTAGATGAAAATCAAATTCATCTGGATAACTCAGTACTGTTTTAAGAACATTCCTATAAGAACACTCTGTCAGAAGCATAATACTTGATGAAATCTCCTGGTTGAAAAGCAACATGTTAAAGCATGTAAAGAGCTGTTACTTTGTCCTGCTTGGATTCCTCCCTGGCCTACCTGGGAGGCTGTTGTCCAGAAAAAGAAAGCTGGCCAATCCAGCAAGGCGGTCCTTGTCCTCATTTCTCCTCTCCTTCTTCGGTTGCAGGTAGAAGGACCTGAACAGAAGGAAGAGAGCTTCATGCTAGAAGCAACCAGGCATCGTGCTGTTGAAGAGGGTAAATCAGGTAGTTCAAACCATGGCCTTGCTTGATTGAGAAACTGCTGCATACAATTTTTCATCCCTCTTTCAACTATGCTTTTGGAAACCATTTCAAGAAAACAATGTCATTTTGCAGGTAGTGATCCACGATGTCAGGTTCTAGAAGAGGAGGCCAAACAAGAAATTAACGAGGTATTTTTAAACTCTGTGATTCATTAAAATACCTTAGAAGAGATACAGTGGGGCAAAAAAGTATTTAGTCAGCCACCAATTGTGCAAGTTCTCCCACTTAAAAAGATGAGAGAGGCCTGTAATTTTCATCATAGGTATACCTCAACTATGAGAGACAAAATGAGAAAAAAAATCCAGAAAATCACATTGTCTGATTTGTAAAGAATTTATTTGCAAATCATGGTGGAAAATAAGTATTTGGTCACCTACAAACAAGCAAGATGTCTGGCTCTCACAGACCTGTAACTACTTCTTTAAGAGGCTCCTCTGTCCTCCACTCGTTACCTGTAGTAATGGCACCTGTTTGACCTTGTTATCAGTATAAAAGACACCTGTCCACAACCTCAAACAGTCACGCTCCAAACTCCACTATGGCCAAGACCAAAGAGCTGTCGAAGGACACAAGAAACAAAATGGTAGACCTGCACCAGGCTGGGAAGACTGAATCTGCAATAGGCAAGCAGCTTGGTGTGAAGAAATCAACTGTGGGAGCAATAATTAGAAAATGGAAGACATACAAGACCACTGATAATCTCCCTCGAGCTGGGGCTCCACGCAAGATCTCACCCCGTGGGGTCAAAATGATCACAAGAATGGTGAGCAAAAATCCCAGAACCACATGGGGGGACCTAGTGAATGACCTGCAGAGAGCTGGGACCAAAGTAACAAAGGCTACCATCAGTAACACACTATGCCGCCAGGGACTCAAATCCTGCAGTGCCAGATGTGTCCCCCTGCTTAAGCCAGTACATGTCCGGGTCCATCTGAAGTTTGCTAGAGAGCATTTGGATGATCCAGAAGAGGATTGGGAGAATGTCATATGGTCAGATGAAACCAAAGTAGAACGTTTTGGTCTAAACTCAACTTGTCGTGTTTGGAGGAGAGAGAATGCTGAGTTGCATCCAAAGAACACCATACCTACTGTGAAGCATGGAGGTGGAAACATCATGCTTTGGGGCTGTTTTTCTGCAAAGGGACCAGGACGACTGATCCGTGTAAAGGAAAGAATGAATGGGGCCATGTATCGTGAGATTTTGAGTGAACACCTCCTTCCATCAGCAAGGGCATTGAAGATGAAACGTGGCTGGGTCTTTCAGCATGACAATGATCCCAAACACACCGCCCGGGCAACGAAGGAGTGGCTTCGTAAGAAGCATTTCAAGGTCCTGGAGTGGCCTAGCCAGTCTCCAGATCTCAACCCCATGGAAAACCTTTGGAGGGAGTTGAAAGTCCGTGTTGCCCAGCGACAGCCCCAAAACATCACTGCTCTAGAGGAGATCTGCATGGAGGAATGGGCCACAATACCAGCAACAGTGTGTGAAAACCTTGTGAAGACTTACAGAAAACGTTTGACCTCTGTCATTGCCAACAAAGGATATATAACAAAGTATTGAGATGAACTTTTGATATTGACCAAATACTTATTTTCCACCATGATTTGCAAATAAATTCTTTAAAAATCAGACAATGTGATTTTCTGGATTTTTTTCCCCATTTTGTCTCTCATAGTTGAGGTATACCTATGATGAAAATTACAGGCCTCTCTCATCTTTTTAAGTGGGAGAACTTGCACAATTGGTGGCTGACTAAATACTTCTTTGCCCCACTGTATGTATTATGGACATATAATGACCGCTAATGGCAAATAATTTTCCTTTTTATATCCAGTATCATTTCTAGATTTTATTGTATATCCCTGATTGGAATATAAGTTATTATTTATAAATAAAAACAGAAGAGTCTAATTATTCCATTTCAACTGCACTCATGCTCACTCACAAGGTCTAATATACCCTTGTATTTACAATTACTAGTTTACAAAGCCATCACTAGCTAGCATGCCCCTAGATGGTGGTGTGCAGAAGGTCTGAAATTGAGGAGGGACAGAGAGAGGACACTTTATTTATTGTAGCCAAAAGCAGCCAGAATTGCTTTGGTCTGAAAAGAAGGTAACTTGGTAACCCATGTCAAGTGATGTTGAAACAGGACCTGGCTTGCTCTAATTTATAGAACTTGTCCTCTAAGAAACAATTTCTGAAACCTGCATTTTTTCTTAGTTTTCAGGTTTGTAACCATTATCAGTTGTGTGTATCAAGCCCAAATCAGAATTTGTTGAACGAAACAGTTAATCTTGTAAGCAAGCAATAATGGCTTTTGGAGCCAGTTCGCTTCCTGATTTCTTTTGTTTCCTTGTACCTCCTTTTTAAGCTGCTATTACATTAGACTTCAATGAAATGTCTAGAAGCTGAAGGGTGTGAGATGCATAAAACCACAGAGTCCTTACTTACCATAAGATACAGTGAGAAAGCCATTGATTTACCATAGTTTCCAACAAATTTAATTGCCATAAACCATAATTTATTTTCTCATTCCCTTCACACACAGTGCTATGAAATCTATATACCTATAGATATCATATAGGTATATGATGATTCTAGAGGATTTTCCTACTGATGTGTGATCCTGTTGATTCCAGTTATGTTAGAATGTACATTACAGTGTGGAAGAAGAAATAATTTAAAGTCCAGCCAAGTTCTGAGTAACTGGGGAAATGAATTTAATGGGACAGGTGCTGTAGCCGTTGCAACACAAAATCAGAGATACTAGTTTTTCCTCCAGTTTCCAAGGGCTGGGTCAGTGTACCCGCAGCAAGTTATTTAAATGGTGATTTGGAAATAGGAGCCATGTCAAACATTGCCAGTTACAAAATGTCACTGTGTCCTTTGTGAGTGACAGGGGGGATCTAGCATTCCCAGAAGAAGATGCTGGAAAGCTGCCATCCTGCTGCCAACCTTGATTCATGAGCATGTACCAGAGTTGTAGTCCTTGTCTCGATAATCTTCCTGAGCAAACAGAATGATTTCTTGCATGGTGATGCAGAGAGTAAATTGAGAGACTATTTTAGCAGTTTTCAAAGGAGATTGTCCTCTTTAATCAGCAGTTTGTTTATTTATAATTGTTTAGAAAGAAACTGCCAGCAACTCAAAAGAAATGCCTGAATGTCATGCTGTGCCTCAGAAACATTCCTCAGAAGCTGTAAAAGAAAAAGGTGATACCGAATGTGGTGCTTTTGAGTTTTCCACAAAAGACAACAGCCCACGAGTAACTATTATGTGCATGACCCATTAAATGAGTGAGAATTTCTTTACAGACATTTCCCGTTTTGAGATGATGATGATGATGATGATGATGATGATGATGATGATGATGATGAAGATCAAGAAATGATATGATACGATACGATATGATACAATGCCTTGTCTTAAAAGTTATTCCAGAAAATCTGAAATTTCAGTTTGGGAGGCCTCCTGTACAAGTTATTCAAAAGGTGTAAAGTGTTCCTTTTCTGCCAGCCAGCCAGGAACTGGCTATGTAACCTCAACAGTGGAATTGTAATATTTATATTAGGGGTGTTTCAACACTCCCTATCTAGTGATCTGGGCATGGTATCTAAAGACACTGCTTAGAAAGATGATTCAGAAGTGACATGCCACAGGAGAACCCATTAACGTTTAGCTATTACTCAGAGGGGCCTGCAGAGGGGCAAGGGGTGTGATTATATCATCATGCAAATGCTGTGACTTGCATCAGATTTTGGGAGACAAGTATACAATCACAGCATTTTTGTGATGACGTTGCTGTGCGTGTGGCGTTAGTTGTACATACGGCCATTTCTAAGGAGGAGGCCTCCTAGGATGGAGGAGCTGCTTCCTGCTCCCTTTCAAGTGGACACATTGGAAGCCGTTCCGTGTCGGAACTCGAGACATGTGTTGAACAAGGGGAGCTACATCCCCCAGGTAGGTGGTTCTCTATTATCTGACATTTCTGTCCTGTGGAAGCAAAGTGCTTATTTCTATACTTTGGACATTCAGTTCCTGGTTAATTTTTAGCATTATAAATTGCCATATAAATGTGGATTTTAGATCCATGATACAGCAAAATATAAGACAAGTTATTCCCTGAAGTTTATCTAGGTTGTCATAGAAGTAAAAATGATGGGGTGTGCAGCAAGTGGAAGCCAGGCTTGTGCCGTTCAGAGGAAGTCAACAGATTACGCTGTTGCTAAAAATGATTATGTAAGCATTTAATATAAGTTGGGTTTCTTGAATTTCTTTCCTGCAGATGAAATTATTGGCAGAGGGGATATTTCTAACACTTCAGGTCTGGAATCCAGTTTGAATCCTGTTGAGGCAAGCAATCTGGTCAGTGTCAGTCACTCATTTGAAAGTTGCTTGTGTGTGGTTCAGATGATCAGCATGTTTTGCCCAACTGTAACAATAATACAAAATGGCAAAAAAGACAAAAAAACCCAGACCAACAAACAATTCAGTAGTGCTTTTCTTGGTAATCAAGATAATAGCTATGTTGCAGATGATTCTTAGATCAAAATCCTTAACAGCTTAGTCCCTAACTGAATCTGAAGGAGGGAAAAAAAAGAAAAAAAATTCCTTCTACTGTAAAAAATTGGCCTTTTTGAGTAGATGTGAAGCATGTCAAACTCAAAACAAAGTGTTTTAAACTTGGAACACTTCTCTTTTTAACTCAAGCCACTTCCAAAATACTCAGGATAGCCTGTTTCATGCTAAAGACTTCAATTTCTTACTCAAAACAGGGCATTTTTTGAAAAATCATGAAATATTTTACATACCCTAGAGACTAACAACCACCTTTTTATGTGCCACCAAATAGACATATAAGTTTTCAGTGATGCTAACCTGAAAAAAGCTTAGATCACAATAACTCTGTTAGCTCTTTAATGTTTCTCAAACCTCTTCATCCTTTCTATATTTGCTTTAGAGGGTATCTTGAAGTGGCTTAATAACAAATAATACTCTTTTGGCTTGTTTAGGTACAGCAGCAAGCAATAGTTAAACGAAAAAGAGGAAGACCTCGTAAATATCCTGTTGAAATAGTAGCAGTGCAGAGTAAGTATGATGACATCCCTTCCTAAAAAATAGACTTGAGTGTTTCATTGAACTCAGGGGATTTATTCTTTCCTTCCAGGTGAAGATTCAGCAGTGGACACAGTCATGAGGAATGTAAGCATTTGGCTGGGGTGTTTCAGTTGCATGCCGAGGTTGTGGGAGTATTGTCTTTCTGTGGAACTTATTTGTATATTGTTTGTTTGGTAAAAAAAACATTGGTGGGAGCTAGAAGATGATTACAGTCAATCTAATATCAATAGTGGCCCCTGCCCTTTGGAACACCCTTCCTCTGAGATCTGGCAGGTCCCTACCCTCCTGGCCTTCTGAAAAGCCTTGAAGATCTGACTTTTCCCAGAAGTCCTGGGGTAGTGTGGCTGGAGCCCAAGAAGGTTGCTTGTTGGATGTGAGGGGTGTGTTGCTTTTGGAGGCACTGGGAGTTTTTGTGCTGGTTTGTATGCTTTTTATTTTTATTATTCTTATTTGTAAGCTGTCCAAGGTTATAATACATTAGGTGAGCAGCTATATAATTGTTTTTTAAAATAAATAAAAGATTATTCCTTCAACCTCTAAGCTTTACATTTGTTTTCTCTTGTGCAGTGGCCTGCACAGTTTATTTATTTACTATATTTGAATGCTGCTCATTCCTGAAAGCTCTAAGTAGCTAACAATCAGAAACATCATTTAAAAAATCATCAATATAAATGAATTGACCCCCAAATAATAAAAATCTCAATGGTATCATTAAAAGAAAAAGTCATATGTCCCCTAATGCACATCGGCATTCAAAGCATGCCTTTCTCCTGGGCTAGATGGAAAAATCAGGTCCAACTTGCATTCCTGAAACCCAGCAGGGAAGAGGTAGATCAAGGGGTAGGTGCAGATGAGGGCAGCACAAGGGTAAATGATTTATTGAATCCCCAGGATCTGATACTCCGTAGCAGGGCTCCTCAGGAGAAAAAACAGCAGAAACGACTTATAGGAGTGACTTGCAACCTTCCCTGCCAGCTTCCCTCTTGATTTTGCTTGTGGCAAGCTGGCAGGGAAGGTTGCAAATAGTGATCATGTGACCGTGGGACACTGCAACCAGTCGTAAGTGCAAGCTGGTTGCCAAGTGCCTGAATTACAATCACATGACCATGGGGGTGCTGCAATGGTCGGAACTTCGAGGACCGGTTGTAAATCTCCTTTTCCAACGCCATCGTAACTTTGAACAGTCGCTGAATGAATGGTCGTAACCCAAGGACTACCTGTAGAAGGGGGAAAAAAGATGAAAGATGGCAAAAGTGACAGACTGGATGGAATGAAGCGAGAGGTCTCACTCTCCCTTGCCAAAGGCCTGAGCGAAGAGCCAGATCTTCACAGCAGCAAAGTGGAGGCCATCCGGATCTCAGGGGAAACCTCATTCCAGAGGGCAGGTGCTGCTACATAGAAGATGTGCTTCCAGGGTCTCGATAGATGGCATTGTAGAATTGAGGGAACCCAGAGCACGCCAACCCTGCCAGATCCAACTGGCTGGACAGATGCTATGGGAGACAGGTGGTCCCTCAAGTAACCAGGCCCTATGCTACGTAGGCCTTTAAGTAGATAAACGGTGTATAAATAAATAAAATAAAATTACGCTCTTTTTTTTTCCAGAAGTATGAAAAATATTTCCTTTTGAACCTTCAAGCACAAAACTGGAGAACCTTTTATTCTGAATGTGAAGCAGGTTGTTTTGAGTATTTGGGAAATATTTCAAGCTCAAAACAGCTATTTTGAATTCAGAAAAAAATTTCAGAGTGCTCAGAACAGCCCATTTGATTTTTGAAGTGCCAGTTCCACATTCAGAGTGAGAGTTTCACAAGGTTTCACACTCTGAATTCCTTAAATAGAAATGTTTTGGACAACTCCTATTTTTGTACCAGTCTATCATTCATGCAGATTAATTATCTTGAAATAACATAGCTAATTCTAAACTATTTTCATGCAGATGATTTTTTTAATATTTTAACATAGAACAAACAAAGGCTGGTAAACCTAATAAAGATGTTGTATTAATTTTTTTTAAAGCATATATAAATTAGCTCATACATTTCTTTGTACTATTTATTATTACTGATTGGTAACTGACTCCACTGAAAAGCTTTTTTGTCAGAATTAATATGGAAGTTCTCTACTTGGTGCTCTGAAACCTATCCACATATGCATCTCATCAAATAATGAGCATGCTGTCAAGAACAAACTAAAATTAAGGGCCATGTCAGTGTTTTTTCCCAGTTGGGTAGTTATAACTCATGTTATACATAATTTATATCAGCTGCATTTGTGTAATATGTTTCAAAAACTTTAACAATTTTATATTTATACTTCCAAGCAATCTCTATACTTGCCTTGTACATCAGGATCAGGGTTATCCCTATTCAGGATAGATGGATACGGCTGCTGAAAGCCGAATCGTGAGGCTGTAGTTCAGATGCAGTGTAATCTGCCGGCTTCCTGGCTCTTAATCTTTGTCTCCATGCTGTACTGTACTGTATTTTGTTTCACATATAAAACTATCAAGAAAGTGTCAAAACTGATTGCAGTTTTTAATATTCTGATTGATGACCCATTCTGTGTACAAAAAATGTTTTACAGTATATTCTAAAAATGCAAGCCATGACAAAAATGTATTTAAAAGATTGTATGTTTGTGTGTGTATGGCACCGATAAACCCATTGTAGAACCATGATCAGCTATGGAGAAGTTTCTTTGAAAAACCCAGCTTTGTTCATGCATGAAATGGCTCAATTGTAAAAGATATTGCATATTGTGTTACTTTGGGTTTGCATTAATTGCAGTAGTTGGGCTACTTCCTCAGTGTTTAAATAACTTCTGAGAGGACAGGACAGGATAGCATGAGTTTGTTCAAATACAAAGAAATGCCTGAAAGGAACATTTGAATACATTAAATATGTTTAATTTTTCTAATGAAAATATGGCTGTTTTTCTTAATTAGGTACTGCAGTCTTCAGGCACCAGCAGTAGGCCAATGATTATACCAAAAGGTAATGATTCCAACATCTGTTTAGCATGAAAAATAGATGGGATAAAATGCATCTGCCTTTTTTTTCTTTAAAGACTTGCTACTCCAACAATTTGGCTGTAATGTTTACAAAGTTTTCTTGTCCGGAGATCCATGGTGGTTCTAATACATGTGAAATCCCCTCCCAAGCTTAGTAAAATTTGTTGTGTAATTCTGTGGTTTCCGTGGGCCTAATCTGTTGATTTTTGTGAGCAGGGCATAGCAAGGGAACCTGGTGGCATGGCTCCCTTCCATACTGCCCCAGGAATGCTCAAAGATTGGCACTATTAGAAACAGTAACCCCAATTGATTGTTTGGATTTCTGAACTACCAGATAGCATAACTCATGGTGGTGTGTAGTAGTAAATAAAACAGTACACAGAATTCAGTAATAAAATAAATGAAACACTGATCTTCCATAAAACAAAAAACCTCAGTAAAAAAAATACTGAAAGATAATTGACTCCCACCCACCCTTTCTAGAATGCTACAGGTTTCAAAACCCAAGAAGGCACATTTCCAAGAGGACAGCATTCCCGCCCTTGTTCAGCCATGTGCCAGATCTGCTTGTTCATCCATCACTAAGCCATAGGTGAAAACAGTCTTGTTACAGAAGGACCTGACATTTACCAGCAGTGGCTGGAGAGCAAAGTCACCAGCAATTAATCTTTTCATTTGATATCCAGCTCCTAAAATTAATACCCAGCCTCATAAAATTATATAGAATTCTGATTTTCAAGGAGAATGAAGTCATTCCATCTTACCATTGTCTGTCATCTCTGCCACAGTTTACATTTGCCTTTAGTATATTGTAGTAAGTTTAGGAGGAACAGCATGCAAGGAGAGGCTTTCTTTTAGTTAATTAAGTTTAACATTTTTTGGTTCAACTTTAACATCTTGATAAAAGTACATTCTTAATTATTTTTTTCTTTTTACAGTAAAGGATTTATTGAATAATAGACGCAATGTAAGTTGAAGAATTTTTAATTCATGTTGTTTTCCAACCTAATTCTAAATATATTTACAGAATTATAAGGCCTTTGTGGAACTGCTTTTTTTACTTCCAATTGTTAGGAAGCTGAAAAAGAGAAGACAGAGGTGGTTGTGCGGTTAAGAGGAAGGAAACCGAAACGGCCTCGTATTTCATCAGAGGAAACAGGTAGACAGAGAACCTCCTCTGCTTCTCTTAACTTTTCATTGTTTAAGATGTCTATTAACTTGTAAAGAGATCAGCTTTATTCATTGGGAGGAAAATCATTGGGTTATAGCTAAAGTAAATATTATGGGAAAATGTGCAAATCACTGTAATTTCATGTCAAGATTGGTACATCCCAGCTGCTTCCCTAAATCCGCTTGAGTTTTCTATGAATTTTGTCTGTGAAAGAAAAAAGTAAACTATCACAAATGTGTTTGGAGAGATTTAAACAAAAATGAATTAAAACATAAAGGAACGGAAAATTACTTTTTCCATTTACAAGATCCATGTAGAATACCCTTTCTTAAAATTTAAAAAACAGCTGTCTTTTTCAGAGGCATGAGTGGATCTTTGATACTGTGAATGACATTTTGCAGGAACAAACACACTTGAGCCATCTAAAAAACGTCAGAAGCTAGGACCAGCCTCTGAAGAAGAAGTCAAGGGCCAGGATGAAGGCAAGGAGAAAGGGGACAGTGGAGGAAACGGTGGTGAAACAGATGGAGATGACATGCATTCAGGAGCCACGACTAGGTCAGCATCAAGATTAGAAGCAGAAAGGTAATGCCAGCTCTGCCAAGGCTTGGCAAATGTTTCAAAGGGACTTGCCAGTAGTATGTGGAGGGCTGTTGTGGGGATTAAGCAGAAAAAAACTTAAGGCTGGTTTTTTGTGCAATCATTGGGGTGTTTGTCTCAAATCCAATGAAGTTCCCAGCTGATAATGAAACATTTCTAGCTACAGTTACCATGTGAACAGGGATGTCCATGGAGTGGCAGGGGGTAAATAGTTAAAATGGCAGCCACAACCACGTAGTTGAAGACCCAGCCTTTTTTGTATGTGTCACATGTAAAAAAGGGAGTGGGGCTTTCATTGCATGGTTATGGTTGTTATCTTGACTTTTTCGACCCCTTTCCTGTGGACATCCTGGCGTGTGAATATCCAGGAATAAGGTTGGAACCACCCCCAAACCTGCAAGTTTGGTGCATAAAGGAAGTGTGGCAGGTGCCTATTGAATCAAAGGTCATACAGTGATGCAGCCAGTATGTCTCCAACTTAGGCAGAGTAAACTAAAATCTCTTTGGTTTCCTCTGATCAAAAAGTGATCCAGATCACAAGTCAGAACTTCTGTCACACAAAGTCAGATGATAGAGACTAACAAGGGGACTGGGCATCACCAGCACATAGGCAGAAATCTAACTCTATTGCTTCATCCAGCAATTTCATGTAGATTTTAAATAGCATCAAGAATAAGGCTATTCTTAGTGTCATGTAAGCAGAGCTGTGGTCTCCCATCTTTCTTAAAAATCTGCATTTCATAAGGACTGAAGCTACTACCCAATGATGCCCCATATATTATACTTCCCTCTCCACTATCAACAGAAATCATCCTCAAGAGCCACTAAAATCTTAGCTCCAAAGTCAGTCTGGAAACCAGATAGGAAACAATCCAGAAGAACTTTTGGAATCAGGAAAAACTTAGAATAGGACAATATGGGGCTACATCAGCTTCATGTATTTACTGTACACGAGGAGGCTCATTACCAGCCATCATGAGGCGTGCTTGCTTGTTTGCCATTCATGACACCAAACTACCAGTTGTCCTGCTGCTTTTTAGTCACATTCCGATGATAGATGTGATGTCTTAGGTAATTGACACTCCACTTCAGAAACCTCCTCAGTATCCTTGAGCTAGACGTAAAATAAGAGGGGTTCATTTCGTTCTGAATGGTCAATGTAAAATGTTGTCTACCAAAAATGTCTACCTAAAAGCACCACGTTACTGTTTTGTTTAGCACCCAAGAGACCCAGAAGTGAGCACACCTACCCATCCTCCCCTGTGTTCTTTGCGCTTTACAGTGTCAACCTCCCTCTCTCTCTCCTATTGAGATCAGAGGTTTGATAAGTAAGAGTGTGGGAACGTTTAGCATAGCTTTTTTATTTTATTTAAATTTATTTTATTTGAATTTTATTAGCAAGCTAATAAATTTATTATTAGCCAGCGGACTTCATATGACTGCCCATTTTGTGAGACGCAATTCTGGGCAGCTAACAGCAGTAATGAAAACACAACAAGCAAACAAACAAACAACAAACAAGAAAAATCCGGTGCCCAATCCAACAACATCCATCTAACTACAGACTCTCCTGAGTTCCAATTCTTGGGATTAGGGTTTTAATTGGTCATCTTAACTGATCCTAGAAGAGGCCCTACTTCAGTGTTTGTGCTATTTTTTTTCAGGAAGCAGCCAAACAAGCCAACAACCCGAGCCGCATCCAAAAGTCAGAATCCAGCCCCAGCTCTTCCTAAAAATCGCCGGAAATTAGAGAAGAAGCCATCATCTGCCACTGCAAAAGCAAACAAAACTCGTTTGGCCCAGTAAGTAGAAATGAAAGTAACTTGAGATTCCCCTCCTCCCTCTTGCTTCGATCATTACCATTCAGAGTGATGCCACCGTGGTGGTGGGCTGATTGCAGGGAACGCATTTTCTTCTTCTTTCCGCTATGCTTTAGAAGCATCTGGCTGGCCATGACTGGAAATCAGATATGATCTGGCAGGGGGCTTCTCTGTTACTGTACTTGGTGGCACTTTATGGATTAAAAGATAGCTTCCAGAATTTTGAGGGGAACACTGGGAAATAATCTTTTATCGTGTTTATTTTTCATTCATGTGAATATATGAACAACTATTTTGCTTCAGTATAGTTTACGTACTTTTGTAATATCATAGATGTGTCACTGGAATTCAGCAGCTTCAAAACCCAAAAATGTCCAGGTCTATATTTGTCTGGAACAGCCTTAAGTGGTGGAAACCAATATGAACAACCAGGTGGCGGTCCAAAATCCACTTCAAGATGAGTTGATGGTATTGGCCCCAGGAATGGCTGGACACCCAGGCAGGTTTGGAAGAGGGAATATGGAAGGAAGGAAGTTCCTCATACTAGCCAGAAACACAGGAAAGATCAATAGGAACAGGAGATAACTGTTACAGGACAGAAGTATCTCATGACTCAGCCAGGAACCAAATAGTGGCGTGAACCGTTAGTGCCTTGGGGGGACCAGCTGCAGGAATGGTGTAGAGGGCGCTGTTTAATAAGTGTCCCTGAGGCTGATGCGCGTGCACAGTATCTTTCATTTTAGTCCACAAAGATTCTCAAATTCCTCTTCAGGAAGAAGGATCCTAGCTTTCTACCTTACAAATACTGGTCCAGAAGAAAGACAGTAGGGGGTGGGGGGGAGAGAAGAGAAACATGCTTTCTTATTCTACATCTTTGTTCAAGACAGGAAAACTGATGTTGCCCTGTGGGAGCTATCCCACTTTTCTGCCAATAAATGAGACCCAAGATGACTGCAAATAAAAATTAAAAACATTTAAGTGAAATATAATCCCTTTCATGAAAATGCCAAAACAGCAGCCCTCACTCAGTAGCCAAAAGCTACTTGCATATCAAATAAAAATGCTTTTGGCTGTCAGCAGAAGCGTAAGAGGACTTGAGATAGTCCTACCCTCTTTGGCAGGGAGTTCCAGGGTCTGGAGGACTGAGAGACTCTGCAATGTTAAATGTGGTGGGACAAGCAGACCCAAGCAGGCTGGTACTTTTGTAACTTAATTCCAGCGTCCTGTACTTTGGGATGCTTTGGGCTTTCTGTGTGACTTCTGTACAGGTATTTGAAGATTTATCCTCAGATTCCCCTTCTGTTTCTCTTTAAGGCTAAACATGCCTAGCTTCTTCAGTGTCTCCTCATGGGAATTAGTTCTGATCCTCTAATCGTCCTTGTTGCTCTCCTCTAAATCCGTTCCTGTTTGAATCCTGTTATAATATGGTGCTCAGAACTGGACAAGGACTCCAAGCGGGGAGCGGAGGGGGGGTTAACCAGTACAATTAAGGTGCAATTATAATTTCTTTTTACTTTGGAAATTAATACCTTTACTGCTGCAGCCCAAGAGTGGATTTACCTTTTTTACAGGATCTATTGAATATAAACAAAAGACGTCTACTTGCCTGCAAGGCACTTAACAATCTAAATTTAATTGTTGTGTTCATTGGACTAAAGAGGAGATCTAGATGGAAGCATCCCCAGGATATGCACCACCCAGTCTCTTCCAATTGAGGCAGTTGATAAATACAATAAGCCAGTGAGCAAGCATAACCATAGTTATATGACATACAGTTTTATTTAGTTGGAAAATGGAAGCTGGAACATTTAAGTAGAACCCTCATGGAAGAACTCAGTTTTTTATAGGGATCCGGAGGTCAAGGAGGCCTGGTGAGAAGGGTAGAGGGAGGCATCCAAACGTTTGGTCGACGGCTCCTCTTGGTCCAGCCAGCCAGCCTGACCAAGGCCAGCGTGGTAGGATCTAGAAATGGAGATTTCCAGAGTTCCGTCTCTTGGTCGTGAATCATATATGGGTCGCCACAGTACAAATGAGAGAATGGAGGGGAGTCGAGATGGCCAGGGACAGATTCCAGTGTAAGTGGCAGCAGATGCTTTTCCAAAGAGGCTCTTGGTGATGAGCAGCAGCTCTGCCACCCTCCTCCATAAGGCATCCCAACAGGGGAGCGGAAGAGCAGCTAGGCGCCACATTCTCTTGCTTCCCAACTTAGCCAGCAATGGAATAATTGTGAGTCTTCCTCCCAAAGCAGGGTATGTGTGTGGTTTTGACAGTGTAACTGGATTCTGTGCCTGCTAACATTAATCACCATTTTCTTTGTTTTGATATTTTCAGTTCAAAATTTCAGCCCACCAAGCGCAAAAGGGAAGCAAGTCCCCCAGTGTCACACAAGAAGGATCATCAGAGAGATGAGACTGACTTGAAAAAGTCTAAGCGGTAGTTGGAGCCCATGTCAATGGGGATGCGGGGTGGGAGAGGACTTTCCCTGCTCTGTAAAGCTTGGGGGGGGGGGGTTGCATGTGTTTATTTCTAAGGTGTAACTTATAATGCATATGTAATATTCTAAACAGCTTTATAAACTATTTGTTTATGCAGAAGATGGTATGCATTAGAGAAGGTTACTTTGTGTCCTGGGGGAATTCGCTGATGCTTCCAATCCACTCTTCACTAGTGGCCTCTTAACACCTTTTGTATATACATCATTTATTTAAAAAAAAGATTGTATTTTACTGTGTATGAACTTAATGGGAACACTTTATTGAACAGCAAGAACTGGTATAATATCCTCTTATGTTAATTGTTTTAACTGGATTATTAAATGTTGTGCTGCCATGGTTAGCACTGGGTAGGACCAGGAGAAAAGCGGGAAGCTCTTTTTCAACAAAACTGACAGATCTCTGCTGATTGGGCTCAGTACTTTCTCGCCATATTCGAGTCAAGTAGGTGGGCATAAGGAGAGCTTTGTTCCTTCCTTGTTGTGTTTGTAACTTTCTCTATGCTAAGAGTTAAAAGTGGCATTTACAGTGTTGAGTTCAACGTGCCCTTTCCCTTGGAAATGTATTCTCACTTGTAAAATTTCTCCCAGTGTCCCAGCTAGAATGCACTTTCATCTGAGGGGCAAATCACCTCCATGTGGAGCTCTTAATTGTTCTTCTCCCAGTGCTTTTCTTTCTCCATGGAAACACTGAAATCAAGAGGACTTAAAAGATCAGCAGTGTGTCATTCTGCACCATTTATCTTATACTTTATCCACTAGTATTAAAGAGAGCATAGAACCTGGTCAGTTGTCCAAAATCTTAGTAGACTTGCATTTTACTCTCTCAAGAACAAATCTTCAATTTGAGTTCCATGTAAAGCTTTTTTATTGTTATCAGCATTTGTCTCTTGAAAGGATGTAAGTTGCCAAATACTCTGAGATTATTTTAAAATGTTCATATTCATCTTTTATAACTAAAATCAGCATTGATTTTTTAATTGTTTCTTTTGTTTGGGGGTCTTCTGTTGTACTGTGGAATTTTCTGTCAAATATTCTACTTTGTTTCTTATTAAATTTTTATATATAAATTATAAAACATTTCCAAAACTAGAGTCTCGGTATTTGAATTGCTATATTAATTTTTACTGTGTATTTGTCTTCTACACTCAAAGGGCGTCATCCCAAAACATTTCTGAGTCTATTGATATTTATGCAAGTCAAGCCCAAACAGAAATCTCTGACGCTCTGAGCTAGAGGCAGAGCTAAGATGGCGACGGAGCAGCAGCTTTCCAGCTGAGCTCCTGAGGATATTTTATTTTATTTTACAAATAAAATGGCTGTCCATTTTTATAAACAGCCTAGCTATACATCTTAATTTTTATCTAGCTTTATTCCATAAACACATTCTCCGCAAGAGATATTCTAAAACTGAACACCAAGTTCTTAAAACATCCCACAGGCTTCAGTTGCGATACGTCGACAGTGAAGCAATGGGGAAGAACAAGAAATGCAACCAGACAAGTCCAGGTTCTCAGACTCCCCTCAAGCCCCCAAAGCAGCCAAAAATTGATGACTGCATGATGGACAAGAAACCTGTGAGTAAAAATAATAAGAAAATAAACCCTCTCTATTCCATCCCTACCTCCAATAGTTATGATATACCGAACTGGGATTTGGAAACAGAAATTGAAAAACCACCAATATGAGAACTGTCCTCCCCTTTGCATGAGGAATCGAACCAGCTGACTGAACCCTTGCCTTTATTCCCCCCCCCCCCCCAGCCTTAATACATCTCTGATGGGGGAAGAGCAAGTCAAGCAATCGCCAAAGGAATTCACCACAGGTTTCGCTGCCAGAAAATGCTTATTAATTGCACAAACTGTAATTTCAGTGGTTGAATATTTAATCTCTATAAACACAAAGGTGGACTCTAAAAACAGCCTTTGAAACTGTAGTGCAAAGTTGTATAGATAAGCTAGCAGCTTTTACAGTAATTCAAAACACTGGCCCCAATTCTGATCTGTTTATGGGCAACCAAAGGAAAGTAAATTGCTCAGAAGAACAACTTCACATTAAAAAGGACAACCAAACACAGGCAGAGCTTACAGCCTCACTTTCTACCAAAGAGATAAATCCAAATAAGCATAGCCACACATTTTGAACAAATCAAGTTGCTCTAAGGATTACACTCAACAGATTTAACGTTGGACACTGGTCTGCCAGAAGAGCTATCCTCCTATCACTTAGCTCACTTCTTTGATGCCACTGTCATATGATAGATCTAAGTACTGTTGAATGGCTTCCTAGCATGATAGAACATAAATTATATTGTCTCTTAACCATTCCCTGCATTCTGTTCAAAATGAAATTTTTTCTTTCCACTTTTCAAATATATCCACTGCACATTTTCTGACATGAAAAAAAATTGGTTTAACATCCCAAACAGAAACTCCCCTGCCTCATGCCATGGGTAGTATGCCAAAACCACAGCAACCTAGCACCTTAGCATCCTTGACAAGACACTGCTCAAATAATCACACTGAGATGATGCAAGAAAGAATTGTCACTGATGAAGCTGTAGGAACAGGGTTAATTAACTCTTTTGAAGCCTTACTGAGCTGCAAGCAAGAAGAAATCTGAGATGATTGGATGAATTGAAACAAACACTGCTGCTAACCTGAGCAGCAGCCAAACCTTAATTGACTTGATATCTTTAGACCTCTCTGACAGCAACTCTGCAGAAAATTATTACAAACTCTCTGAATCCTGTAGTCAAACAACTCTGCCAAAGAAGGAAAACCTACACCCCAGCAAGTCCACATGTTCTGTTCTAAAACAGCACAAATTAATTCCATCTTGTTCTGTTTCAGATAATGACAGTTTGTTTCATTCTGTACTATCTGAGGGCCTAGATCAGAAAAGAGGACAAAAGGAAGTTGCTGTATCAAGAGTATGTTTGCTGTACCAAGATCTCCAGGTCGCAAATCCAGCCAGGCCCAGAGATAGCAAACTAATTGATAGTGCAAAGTTGCTGCCTGCTAGTGATTCCCATTCTGATGAGAACACCACCACAACATCATCATTATGTCTTCTTCCACTTAGACAAGAACGTAACACTCTGAGCCCAGCAACTTAACGGCACTTTGTGTTGGATTGGGCTCATGAAACAGAAATTATAACAAGGGTCAATCATGTTCACAAGGAGGTCTGTAGGATATGAACAAAAGTCAAAATAGTGGCCATGACAGTTCAGTCAAAGCCTGGCCTGATCTTTATGTGTGAAGCTTCAACTACATCATTGTGGCTGCCATCTTGACCTTTTTGACCATACCCTGTGGACACCCCTGCATGTTCAAATAGGAGCTCTTAATCCTTCTGTATTCTTAATCATACTGAATCATGGCAGATTAAAGCAGTTATCAATTTGATGGAGAGCTATGCACATTTTTTCTTTAATTCCAGCTTCTTGGGTACAGAAAGACTCAAAGAAGGGACGCCTTCAATTGACTTTCATAGTTGTTGCTGCAGCAGAGCCTTGCATGGTACAAAGGCAGAAAATACGGCAAGGTGTCATAGCTGCAAAAACACAGTCTCCCCCCTCCCTCCAAATTGTGAAGCATTGCTTTCTGGTGCAAACTCTTGGGGACACAAGCTCTGTGCTTTCTCACATAGCTGCGTGGATGGCAGGGGAAGGGAGCAGCCCAGGCGGCACTTGGATCCCCTTTCTGCACCGAAAAGCCTTCCACAGAGTTGTCACCTTCTTTTACACAGAAAGTTAATTATCTGATATTCATTAGCACTCCCTCTCTGGCTGTCATAGTTGAATCACGTTAATCCCTTTATCATTACAACCATTAGCCATCAAATGTGGGTGTCACCTGTTTGGCTCTTTGACTTGATAGCTACAGTGGGGCAAAAAAGTATTTAGTCAGCCACCAATTGTGCAAGTTCTCCCACTTAAAAAGATGAGAGAGGCCTGTAATTTTCATCATAGGTATACCTCAACTATGAGAGACAAAATGGGGGAAAAAATCCAGAAAATCACATTGTCTAATTTTTAAAGAATTTATTTGCAAATCATGGTGGAAAATAAGTATTTGGTCAATATCAAAAGTTCATCTCAATACTTTGTTATATATCCTTTGTTGGCAATGACAGAGGTCAAACGTTTTCTGTAAGTCTTCACAAGGTTTTCACACACTGTTGCTGGTATTGTGGCCCATTCCTCCATGCAGATCTCCTCTAGAGCTGGGCAACACGGACTTTCAACTTCCTCCAAAGGTTTTCCATGGGGTTGAGATCTGGAGACTGGCTAGGCCACTCCAGGACCTTGAAATGCTTCTTACGAAGCCACTCCTTCGTTGCCCAGGTGGTGTGTTTGGGATCATTGTCATGCTGAAAGACCCAGCCACGTTTCATCTTCAATGCCCTTGCTGATGGAAGGAGGTGTTCACTCAAAATCTCACGATACATGGCCCCATTCATTCTTTCCTTTACACGGATCAGTCGTCCTGGTCCCTTTGCAGAAAAACAGCCCCAAAGCATGATGTTTCCACCTCCATGCTTCACAGTAGGTATGGTGTTCTTTGGATGCAACTCAGCATTCTCTCTCCTCCAAACACGACAAGTTGAGTTTAGACCAAAACGTTCTACTTTGGTTTCATCTGACCATATGACATTCTCCCAATCCTCTTCTGGATCATCCAAATGCTCTCTAGCAAACTTCAGACAGGCCCAGACATGTACTGGCTTAAGCAGGGGGACACATCTGGCACTGCAGGATTTGAGTCCCTGGCAGCATAGTGTGTTACTGATGGTAGCCTTTGTTACTTTGGTCCCAGCTCTCTGCAGGTCATTCACTAGGTCCCCCCATGTGGTTCTGGGATTTTTGCTCACCATTCTTGTGATCATTTTGACCCCACGGGGTGAGATCTTGTGTGGAGCCCCAGCTCAAGGGAGATTATCAGTGGTCTTGTATGTCTTCCATTTTCTAATTATTGCTCCCACAGTTGATTTCTTCACACCAAGCTGCTTGCCTATTGCAGATTCAGTCTTCCCAGCCTGGTGCAGGTCTACCATTTTGTTTCTTGTGTCCTTCGACAGCTCTTTGGTCTTGGCCATAGTGGAGTTTGGAGTGTGACTGTTTGAGGTTGTGGACAGGTGTCTTTTATACTGATAACAAGGTCAAACAGGTGCCATTACTACAGGTAACGAGTGGAGGACAGGGGAGCCTCTTAAAGAAGTAGTTACAGGTCTGTGAGAGCCAGACATCTTGCTTGTTTGTAGGTGACCAAATACTTATTTTCCACCATGATTTGCAAATAAATTCTTTACAAATCAGACAATGTGATTTTCTGGATTTTTTCCCCCATTTTGTCTCTCATAGTTGAGGTATACCTATGATGAAAATTACAGGCCTCTTTCATCTTTTTAAGTGGGAGAACTTGCACAACTGGTGGCTGACTAAATACTTTTTGGCCCCATTGTATCTGTATCCACACCTGCTGATTATACAATCCCCAGGCCATCACCTTGGCTGGCGTCAGTTGGACCATCCCAAACTTTGCCCATGTATAAATGGCTGCATCTTCAGCCCAATGAAATAAAAACCAAAGTAGCAGAGGATAGATTCTCCCACCACAGGTTAGTTTTGACAGACTGCATCTTGTACTAAAAAGACTTTCTTCCAACTAGAAAACTAGCTTAGGAACAAATTGACTGGATTTTATTGGTGTTTTCCTCCTCCCTTTGAGTTTGTTTTGTTTATATGGGACAGCATCATTTTTTAAAAAGATAGAATTCATTCTCCTGGATATATGGACTAAACCTAGTGTAATTCTGCTCATTGGTAAAGAGAGGCATATGTTCTTTACTTTCAAGCTGCTTTTATCTTAGATTTGTTGTGAAGACAATATATTTTGAGCAATATATGCATGGTCCCTGATAAATAAGCAAAGTATGCACATTTGCATTATTTTTTTAAACAGGTGATTCTTCCTGTGTTTCTGTGACAACATATGAACTTTAAACATTCATCTTGACTGTGTTTCTCAGCTGCTTTAAGAAGACAGTAAGGAGAGAATCTTCCCTGAAATATCATCCTCTCTAAGGCAAGGGAGTCCCACAAAGACTGGTCCTCGCAGGCAGGTGTGGAGAAACTGTCCAAAAAGGGAACTTGTGCTGCTTTTGAAACTAATAAGAGTTTACAGTTGTGCCTTTTAAACTGTGCACTCTTAAAAAGGTTATCAACAGTAGCACTGGCTCCTTTTATATTTCTTCATCCGTACAATGGTGCTATGCAGTAATTCAAACAAAGCCACTTTGGGGAGGAAGTCAGTCTTTGCCAAGTGATAAAATTAATCACAAAATGATGTTCATTTCTCTGAATCAATGTATGCACTGTAAGATATTGTATGAAGTTTCTAAAAGGTTGTCAAAAATGTATTTGGGCAAATGAAGCTTCCTTGTGTGAAAAGAATGCTAATATTTGTCAGCAGTGTGATGTCGAACTTGACTGCAGAGAATAAAAACTATTTCCTGGAGTAGTAAAACGTAGAATGAGATTTCCAAGTCAATCTGTATCAAGTTTTCCCAGTTCTTTTATTAATTGTGGCTCAGCTATTTTACCAGGACTCATTTGACCATATATTTCCCCACCTTTGTTCCACCTCCGTAGCCCTGGCTGGCAGTGGGAAAAATGAACCGCACAATGAATTCATGCTGTAGAATAAAAACTTACAGGGACACAAGATGAAGCCAGGGAGCAATCTTTTTGGTGGATAGAGACATGGATTCCTTCAAATCTACTCTAACCCCAAAGGAAACAGTTGGTGCTGAAATTTTAAAGAGCGCAGATGAGTTTTATTTCAGAGTCTCTAGAGAGGCTTCAGTGTACCTCCTTGGTACCTGTTGGCTTCTCTCCTCTTCAGACTATATGTAAAGAAAGAAACTGGGGTGCTAGAAAGCCAAATGCAAGACTTGAGCATGGGTTTTAATTCTAAGAATGGTTCTTGGCCTCATGCAGTTTTTAGAAAATAAACACAAGGGAGGCTGCAAGCCATTCTTTGCCTGGAAGTGTGCCCCCAGCCCAGAAAAAGGCAACACTGAGGGTCCAGGTAGGGGGAGCAGCTCTTTGGGCCCAAAAGAGCCATCTGAGGATTTGAAGACTGCTAGAGCAGCATTTTGTAACACCATTCATGAAATGACATTAAGATGTCTCCAAGTTCACACCAGCCCAAAATGACTGGGGGCTTCTGCTGTGCATCCAATGCTCAATCAGTTTGTGTCCAATTGAAACATAAACTCTGGGGCAGCAAAGTTAGGCCCAAGAGCAGACAGAGAGACATGATTTGCCACAGTCTTCTTCCAGGATGTTTTTGGCTTCTTAGATTAGTCTTCAGCCTTGGGATTTCCAAGTGGTCTTCCATCCAAGTGTTTACCAGTCCTGCTCAGCTTAGCTTTTTTCAAGACCAGCCAGAGTCACGGAGATGCAGCCACCTGTTGTGACATAGAGAGAACACTTTTAGATTAAGGGACTGCCTTGGAACAGTATCATCTAGAAGGGAAGTAACTTGGATTTAACACTGATCTTTAAAGTCTGAGCTGAGATAAAGGTAAGGTTTTATAAGCATCTTAGCAATGGGTTCTCAAGAGCTTCAGTAGAGGCACGAAGTCTGAAAGCCACCAAAAACTCAGATCTGGGGAAAGAGCAGAAGTCCCTCCAGACTATTGGAGCATCTTTGTCATAAGCAAATGCACTGGACTATAAATCCCAAGATCCTCATCCTGAAATTGAATTATCTGTATCCTTCCTATCAAAGCAAAGTATCCAGAAGAGTCTGTGAAAAGCAATGGAAAATGAATTGTATTCTGTCAACTGCAAGAACTGTTAATGTTGCGGGAAAATGGATTACTATACCCAGTTAAAGTATACCAACAAGTAAAAAGAGTGTTTTATTAGAAGCTTCTTTAACTGCAATTGCCGGATCTGTCCCGCAAAGTCAGGTGCATGCCAAGTGTATTGCATAGAATATAGGCAGCTTAAAAAGGGAAAAGTTTGATTTAATTTACATCTCCTTTGTTCTTTACTATAATGGTGCTGGGCCTATTTTTAATAATGGTGACTTAATATTTTTCTACAACAGTTAGATGTGGGAGAACAAACAATTCAAATGAGGATTCAGAAATTGAGGTATCTTCAGGTTGTGGGAAGTGGTGTATCCAAAAAACCAAGATTGCATAAAAATGAGGACACACACACACAGTGATGCCATGATCCAAATCTGGCCCTAATCTCACTTTCTGATATAATACATAAGTATTTGCATCATGATTTGTCACCCACCTACCCAGCACAAACACTCATGCTCTTGGGAGTAATTTCCTAGCAACCAAAGCTTTGAAATGGACAGATCCCAGGAAATTCTTGGCTGAAGGTCGGAGATCAGAAATGGATTGTGATGTTTTTATCTATATCCATCAGCCCTTCAAGGTAGGCCAGGTCAGGAAACAGACACCACAAGAACTACTGGAACTCAGTTGTTGTCAGGTAGAATAACAGGATCTTAAGGCCTGCCAGAGTTTCCCTCTGCCCCCTCTTATACCAAAGAGAATCAAGGTAGGATGATCTTGAGTCTCTTTCTCAACCCCTCTTCCTTCCCGGGGTTAAGTGGAAGTTTATCTTGGATTCCTTCTTCAATGTTAGCTTGTTAGTCCCCTACAGCATCTGACAGCCACTGCAGATGTTGTTTGACCTAATAGCAGCCTTTTAAACAATCATACTAAGATGTGTTTAACCATGGTTTATTGAATAGACCACAAGAGAACCAAGTGAACTATATTTGGGGTTTGTTTATTTATTTTTCTACCCATCCCAATTGAAAGACCCTGGGCAAGTTACAACAGAATTAAAGTATATATAGCAGTATGAACCAATATATGAATCTGAAACGCCTTCCCCGAGATGAACCGCAAGAGCAACCAAGCAGGGTTAGAAGCTGGTGGAATGGGGCCATTTTTTAAATGCCCTGAGGAAGCAGGTATGGGAGATTGTGTGAGCCCTGTCAGATGCCCAGTTAATCAAGAGGTCTTGTGTTCTCTCCCTTGAGATATGGGTTTCCTGTTTAGAGGTGCTTTTTATCCTGAAAATTAAGAACGAAGTTTACAAACTTCAGTCAGCAAAATAGATGATTAACAAATAATCAGTTTGAGTGGTTTGGGTTTCAAAGGTGTTTGGGTGTTGTGTTTTACTGTAAAATGAATACATTGGAAAATATGAATCCTGTCTTTGGTTTCTCTTAGCTCGTTTTTATTGGGTGGGGTTGCCATGCTTCGACATCTCCAAAATGCCTGGGTTGCTGGTGGGAACTGTGCCTTCAACAGAGAGGGAGGTGAAAGCATTTTCCTATCACCAGTGACAGAGTGGCATCAGCAGAGGCTGATTGGGTCAGCCACCAGTCTCTTGTCGGTGTCCCTGCCCACATCCCAGAAGAGTTAGCCAGCCATCTGGGGCAGTGAGTCCTTGGCTTTCCAGCGCAATGGAAAGGAAACCCTGTGGTCCCCTTCCAGAATCCATAGGTCCTTCTATCAGCCACCCTGGTCACTGTAGGTATGAAAATAACTTTCAATTCATTAATTGACAAATTCCTCAAAAACAGATGATTAAGCAGATGATTTAAAATCCTTTATTTACCATATTGATTTGAAAGCATTTAACCATTTGCTCCTTCTTTTACTATTCACACATCTAGGAGATGCAGCTAATTAGAGTTAGGCTTTAACTGTTGAAGAAATTAGTATATGGACTATGTTATCCAAGGTCAGAGCTACCAATTAAACCAAATGAGCAATCTATATTTCCTGCCTTCCCTTTTCTCCTTGTGTTCCTGGTTCCAGGAAGCAACTGATTATTATAGAGGAATGCCAGATCAATTATGTTTATAAGTTTTTTTTTTTACTTGTCACATATGTGATGTAATAATTTCTAAATGCCAAAGCTCATTAATGGGAGGTGAAGAAAAAATATCAGGAAATGTGTAATGGTTAACAATCACACTTACAACAGGCGGTCACTTGCTTCAATCTAAACTGCTTTTTACCTCTGATTTAATGCCCAGAGAAAACAGAACCCTAAAAGATTTTCTTTGAGACAATGATGAGTTATGCTCTGCTTTTTTTAACATTAACACAAGCTCAAAATAGTTGTGTAACAAATCCAGATTGAAGTCCATTTTGTTTAGTTCTTTTAAAAAGAGAATAAAGGTCCAAGCGTTTACTTTTGAACTTTCAGAAGACCAACACAGGCTTCTAGTGGTATAATTTGGTGGACCATATTCTTTAGCAGAGAAAATGCTGATTTCATCACTATTGATGAAATTTCTTTTGAGACATAATTCAAACATAAACACAAGGTTCAAGTTGAAAGGAGAAGAGATCCTGCTTTTACCGTGCTACAAGACTATGGAACAGTGTTGAATTCATTTTATAAAGAAATCCTGCAACAAAAGTTCTGGTTGATTATTTCAGATCAAGAAATAAGTCTCTCTCTCTCTCATTCTTTTTTGTTGCTTTCCATTAGATTTTTTGGAAAATGTTCGAGTCCTAACTCTCTATCTCCATCTGTGGTAGAAGCATAAATGGATCTTGAGGAAACACAGAGGCCCAGAAACCCCAGAAATGGCCTCTTAGAAAGTGGCAGACAAGATCGAAATTGCAAAATTTTGCAAATCAGGCCTTGTATTCAAGGGATCTACTATAGGGTGTTTCCCACAGCATCCTTTTCATAAGGTCCAGCAGAAAATATACATGACTTGAGAAGTAGCATTGTCTTTAGCATACATGGACTGATGACAAAAAGGCTCAAAAGAAGGATAAGGAGGAGGATAAGGATAAGGATAAGGATGATAAGGATAAGGATAAGGATAAGGATAAGGATAAGGATAAGGATAAGGATAAGGATAAGAATATAGAAGAGGTCCTGAACTTGGATTGACTTTATTAGAACAAAAGCAAATTGAAATACCAGGATATGTCCTAGAACAGTTTGACAGCAACAACAAATCACTGCATCCTGACAGTTCTTAAGAAAACCTCAAAGGTAACATTGCTGGCCTCTGAGCATGTAACTTCTCTTTCAAATCAGTTCCAGTGCCAGAGCGCTGGAAAAGAGCTAATGAGACCCCAGTTATTAGGAGGGCTCCAGGAGACACCTAGGGAATTCCAGCCCAGTCAGCTTAATATATTTTTTTCTAAGCCAACTGATAGAAACTGTAAGGAAAGAAAATATAGCTAAGTATCAGAAGTACAAGCCCTGCTGAAGGAAAATCAGCACAGATTCTGCAAATGGAAATCTGCCCTACTACTTACTTACTGTCAATGTTTTATAACTGGATTTTAAAAATATTTTTGACCAAGTTCTTCATCTTGAGAAAATGTAGTGGCCAAGGGATAAGAGGACCTGTCCTTTTGTAAGGATGTCAAGTAGTTGAAAACAGAAGGCAAGGATAGAAACAGAAGATAAGAAGGGGCATCCTTCAAGGATCTGTTTTGGGATAGGGTTTTTTTCACTAGTTCATAAATGAATTTAATAAGCCCATGAGGTGGCCAGATGATATGAAACTATTCAGGGTGGTGAAATCCAAATGCCTGTGAAGTGCTCCAGAAGGATCTGTTCAAGCTGAGTCAACCCAGCTGAAATGGCACCTGCTGTTCAGTTTAAAGTGATAAATGCTGGGGCTGTGATGATGAGGAAGAAAACTATTCAAGATGCTCAGATAACCCTAAATCTGCCAATCAAGATGGGACAGAGACCAGCAAAGCCCAGGAAACTCAAACTGTGAGCAAATAACCGAGATCAGCTCTTGAAAGGGGAGGAAGCCAGCTCCACATTTATTATCCTGAATTTGTGCCCACTGCAGCAAAAGAGCCTCCCCACTCTTTGCTCTCACCAGGAAAGAAAGGCCAACCAGAGGAAGTTGGGGAAGGAAGGATAAGAAGGCTCTGAACAGCTGGAGTTAAACTTGGATGGTTTTGTTCTTGGTGCCCATAGTTTCTCTCTCAGTAACTTGTTACTATTGTGTACAGTCACTTCATATTTCATTATAGCACTTTTGTATCTTATCTTTTTGACTTTATGAAAGGAATGTAAGCCACTTAAGAGTCTGCTGGACTAGAGTGGCATAGAAATCCCAGGGAAGGAGTAATAAGCAAGCATCAGAAATGCAAGGCAGCTATTAGCAGCTGTCTGGGACTTGATGACTCCAAGCTTTCAGTGACATATCCAGAAGAGTCATTGGAGTGGTCCTGACTCTCAGATAGGCACCAGTTAAGCCCAACTGCCAGTTTTTATCTCAGCAAAAAGTTCTCAGAGGCAGAATCTCACTGGCACATGGCATCCCTGAAAAGGAGTGAGATGCCATTGTTTATGCTGCAGAGAAGCCACACCCCTACTTGTCTGGCCAGAGATTCCTGCTTTGTACAAGCCAGGCTGTGTCACAGCAGCTGAAGGAGAAAGGGCTCGTTGGCTGGAACTGGGCACTGCATAAAAGACCAACAGACTAACATGGATCCAGGCAGAGTTTGGTCAAAAAATATTCGCCCACTTTTGGATTTTCTGACTGTTTACCTGTTTTCACTAGTGAATGTTATCACTGCTTTGTGTAGGTTCTGCAATATATAAAGTCTAAGTGAACAAATAATGCCACAGTTGAGTGCATGTTTATTTTATAAGCAATTTACAATAGGCCTGAGTGAAAAAGAACTGCTCTTAGATTAATCATCTTTAGGTTTAATAACTGCAACCAAACACTTTCTATAATTAGCAATCAGCCTCTCAAATCACTGTGTAGGAATTTTGGTCCATTCCTCCAAGGTGAACTTTGAAGATTTTAAAGCATAAAGTGCTTGTTTCAGATCCTGCCTCATTTTTATGGGGTTTAGATCTGGAGAATGACTTGACATTCCAAAACAATTAATTTGTTCTTTATCTTTGTAGATTTGCGTGAAGGTCTTTCTCTCTTTTCATGGCCCAGTTGCGCTCCAGCTTCCAGGTGGCGTGATATCTCCTGTAGATACAAAGCAGAGCTCAAGCTTCCTTCAAAAAGGGCAAGGCACCCAGCACCTGAGGCAGAAGAGTATCCTCAAACCATGGCACTGCACCTCCATGCTTGACAGTGTAAGATTTTCACTGTGGTATGCAATTTTTGGTTTCTAGTTTCTTTCACAGATAACAACCATATAGCCTCAAAAGTTCCACTTTGGATTCTCTGTACATAGAACATTCCTCCAAAAGTTCAATGGGTGGGGGTGGGGGGGTAGATGTCCAGATAATTGTTCCCTTTGCCATGGGGGGAGAGGCAGAACAAGGCCTTAAAAAGTGCAGCACCTGCCCACAAGAAGTTTGCCTGAGTGGATCTAAAATGATTTCACTGCCCCATCAATTTACCTTTCCTATCTTTTGGTCTCCTGCCTTAGATTCCTCCTAGCCTATCCCTGAGACCTGGAAGTTTCTCTTCCTCTTTGGCTAGGTCCTTCTCTCCTCCAACAGCTCCCCCAGTGTTGGCATCCTCAGCCAGTTGTGGTATGACCACGAAAGCCTAACATTTGGTTTATGAGAGTACTTGCTGGGGGACTTTTGAGGATTCTGTTCTTAAGAGGAATTTGGCTTTAAGACCATGGAAGAGGTGACACTACTGCCAGATGGATCTCCTGGTGGCCCTGCTGGATGGTGCACTCCACTCTGTCCTTAGCAGCCTGCAAGAGGGCAGAGCAGGCAGGGGGCTGAGGAAAGGCTGGTTGAACTGGAAAAAAGGAGAAAAAACTGACCCAGGAGTGTTTGTTAAAGTCAAGAAGCACCAACTCATAAAAAACTTCCCAGCCAACTTCTGCGAAATTTCCCTCCTCAGCCCTCTCCCAAAAAACTGTAACAGAGACTTCCACAAGACTAGTCTCAATTCTGAACCTCCCGGACTTCTTCGGGGAACTTGTAATGGCCCTCTTTCAATTCAGTGTGTAATTTTACCAAGCAGTTGCCTCATGAATGGAAACAACATTAGAAGACTGCAGACACCCCACTCCAGCACAGAGAAATCCGTTTGTTTGTAGGTTCCTATCCCGCTAGCTACACTACAGCTGCCCCAGCGTAACAGGAGGCTGCTGATCTCCAGGCCTCTCATACAAGATGCATGCAGGGTCCCAGGCTGAATTCCTCCTGGCTGAGGAGGAATTACCATCTGGTAACATCTCTGGGTAGATGACCTGAACTAGTCTTTGCAGCAGGTTTCAGTCTCCTTCCTTACTAGCCACACTGGCCAGGTTTGGCTACTGTTGGAGACAAGCAGTATCCTGAAGAGTCCATTGCCTGTCTCTGGCCTAGGCAGAGCCATCAATGTCACTTTACATGGAAAGAAAAGCCCACCTTGCTCCTATGAGCCACACAACACGCCTCCCACACATTCATGGATACAGCTGATGCCCTCCTCTGACAGACACAGTATGGATTCAAGCATTGATGCAGATGGGCCTCTGTAGTGACTTTCAACTGAATTGTCAACATTAGTGGTGTAGAGAAACCAGAGAGGGCAGGACTGCAAGGGTGAGTGTTGAAGCAGGGCTACAGGGCTGGCAGTGGTATTTTTACCACCAGGACTCAACTTAGTTGCTCTAAAAAATAAGGGTACAAAAGTGTATTTTGTTTGCTTTCCAGGAAAGGTGGCTTTGAGCTTTTAAAGATGACAAGACCATTCTCTCTAGCGTTCTCGGTAAGATTCAGACATTTATTTCAGAGAGGTTGTAAATTTCAATAAAGAACATTTGTATTGTAAATCTCCTGCTCTTAAAAGAACACAGATTTTTTCCCTTATAAGGAAAATAAAATGAGAAAGATTAAAATTCTGTAGTCTACGCTTCCAAGAAACAGTTGAACAAGAGTTTGTTACCTTTAAGTCCTAATGGTGTTGGTGGAAAAGAATAAAGGCACTTGGGTTCTTCTCCTTCTGCGCATAAGAATTGCTCCAAGAAAGGAGCAGATACAGTCTAGTGGTGAGAGCTCAGGGTTAGTTTCAAAACAGAGATTTTAATCTCCCTTAAAGCACTTTCAAGTCTAACAGCTTTGTCAAGGATCTGACCCAAGAGTTTTGTCTGACACAAAGAAGAAAAGGTTGCAGGGAGAATATAGCTTCAGTTCCTGTCCCCAAAGCTCCATTTGCCCACCCTCACCTCTAACACAAGAGCATCTGCCCAGGCTGGGGAACAGGTGATTTTAAACAGGCAAATGGTTTGATCTTTTGTTCTTCTGTCCTCTGTTCAACCTTTGGCAAATAACCTTAATCCATAAATTTAGCCCCTCCCATCTGGTAACATCTCTGGGTAGACAACCTGAACTAAGCTTCATCTAGGAAAGCTTTTTGGTTGGCAGCAGGGAATCCAAATGCAGGAACAGCCTAACAAGGGAGATGTCTTCTGTTCCCTAAATCTTGAAGATGAATTCTCAACAATCAGGGACCAGAAGGTGGTGACTGAGAGCTAATTTTGGTCTCCAGCCCGGCATTATGCTGTGGTGAGAAACAGCCTGGAGTGAATGGCTGAAGCTACTTCATGGCTGGACAAACCCTGGACAGATGGATGGATGGATGGATGGATGGATGGATGGATGGATGGATGGACAGATAGATCTTAAAAGAAATTCAGAATCCTGAAACTGCAGATAGGCAAAAAATGCAACTGTGGGTGCTGAAGCTAAAAACACTGGATGACAATATGGAGGCAGCCAATGAGGTGGAGACTAGAGGGTCACCCTAGTCCAGAGAGCTATGAAGGGGTCACTGCTTGTACCAGCTGGCTTGAAATAAAGCAGAGCACAGAACTGTCATCCTGACCCAAACAAGTTACTTCCTGAAGCCAGGCAATTCTAACATTTAATACTGAAATGTTAGAATTGAAATGTCTTCTTACGGAATAATTTTCATGAGCCCAGCAATTGTGACTTGCTCATCAGCTGGAGGATGTGGTAAAATGCAATTATTCTACTATCCATTTTCTGAGAAGGAACCCCTGCAAGAAAGCAGGTGCCATCTCTCATTGCCATGCAGCAGAAGAGACTAGGAACAAATACCCCAACCCAATAAACACAGCAAATGATTTCTCACAAAGGTACTGGCTTAACACTAGGCTTAGAAAACGCAGCTTTAAAAAGATTGGAAAGTCATCTGTGGTCAAAAGATCATTTCCTCAGGCTTAAGGAAATATAAGAATATAAACAGTGCCCTGCTGGGTCAGACCCCTGACCTGTCTCATCCAGCACTCTGTCCTCACAGTGGCCATCCAACTCCACAAGGGAGCCCACTAGTCCTCCAGCAGTTGGTCTTCAGGGGCAGTCCTGCTGCCATCAAGGCTAAGAGCCCTTGATCCCCAGGACTTCCATGAATTGGCTGAATCCTTTTTTGAAGCCAGCTAAGCTGGTAGCTAGCATCATGTCTCCTGCAAAATCCAAAGTTTGTTTATGCATTGTGTAAAAAAATATTTCCTTTTATCTGTCCTGATTCTTCCAGGATTCAATTTCATTAGGTGACCTCTGGTTCTAGGATTTTGGGAAGGGGAAAATAGCTTCCCCTTGTCCACTGTATCCATACCATGAATCTCCTCTCATTCATCTCCTTTCCAGACTCAAAAGCCCCAAATGTCACAACCTTTCCTCTAGGAAGCTGCTCCAGCCCCTGATAAAAAGCTAAAACCACAGCCACGGGCAGTTCCCACACCAATCCAGGAGAGAGTTTCGAGCTCAAGGACAAGCTCAAACAGCCACCGCACTGGCCATTTTCTAAAGCCTGGACTGGGGCCCAGATCAAAACTTGCTACTGGTGCATCGACCACCGTTTTCCCACCAGCTTTGGGGTCTCAAGGGAGGCTCAGATTCTCGCTCCAGGCAGGCTGCAACCAGTGCATTAGTCAAACTGGCGGATGGTGCCCAGCGCCAGCCAGGCTGCAGCGAGGCTGCCGGCCGAAGAGTCGCCTCTGGGACCCCCACGCTAAGCGACGGTAGTTCTCGTCTGAGCCTCCTTTCCCAAAGCCGCAGCTGGCTCGTTGGGCCCCAACTCGCCGCAGGCCCGCTCCGAGCCTCCCTGGCGCTCTCGCCAAGCCCCGCGGAAGGCGCACCCCGTTGCCTTCGGGCGGCTCCCTGCTCGCCAAGGCCCTCCCTGGCCCGCTGCGTCTGCTCCACCTGCTCGTGCAGGGGCTCGGCTGGAAGAGCCTGTGGCCGCCCGCGGGAGGGAGAGGGCGCCGTCCGCTGCCGCCTCCCTCTGTCTCCAGGGGGCGTCCCACGCCCACCAGTCGGGTTCCCCGGCTCGCTCCCTGCAAAGCCGGAGGGGACGGAAAGCCGAGCGCTGCCTTCGCCGGGAACACCTTCAACGCTGCCCGGGGGGCGAGGCGGCGCCCGGGTCCTGCAGGGCCGACGAGCGCCCCGCTCCTCGGGTTTTTCCTCCAGGCCGCAGCCCTGGACGTCGGAAGGGCCGGGCGAGCTGGTGGAGAAACCCCGCGAGGTCTCCTTCCCCCTGGAACTGGCAGTCCGATGCCTCCCTCCCTCCCTCCTTCTCGCTCTCTCGGCCCGGGGGAGTCCTCCCAGGGAGCTCTCTCCGCCCTCTCCGTCCGGGCGCTGAGCTTCCCTCCCATCCGCGGACTGGGCTCGCCCGGCACCCTTCCCCCGACGTGCTAAGCCAGGATCGTTTGGAAGATGGTTTGGTTTTGGCTTGCAGAGCCCAGCTTCGCCATGCGGTGCCAGTGCAGGAAATGAGACCCTGCGGTGGGCAGTCAGGCATTCTGCTGCCCCGACCCCCAGCCCGCCCCTCCTGCTGAACTCACGCAGCCAAGCCGGGGGCCGCAGCTGCTCGGCATGAAGGATCCCTCCCGCTGCCAGGCCGAGCAGCTTCTCCGCAGAAGGAGCGGCCTTCGCCCTTGTCAACGCCGCCCGCCGCCTCCGCTTGGCCATCGGCGGGAGCAACTTGGCTCAAGTGGAGCCGCCGCCGGGCGCGCCTTTGCCGGTTCGTCGCCGCTTCACCATTGCGCCCCCGCGTCCTCGGGCTGGTTCCAGTGGCGGAGACCCAGGCTCGCTGCTCGGCGGGGAGACGCCCCGGGACTGGTTCGGCTCCCTCCGCCCTCGTGGAATTGCAGCGGACCCCGAGCCTCTCGCGCCAGGCTGCCGACCGCGCGCTCGCCTCCAGGGCTGACGGCCGCTGCTTTTTGCAGGCTGCCCGGCAGGCCCAGAGCGAAGGCGGGACAGGGGAGGCCCCTCTCTCCCTCCGCTGCCGGTCCTCCCGGTTCCCGCCCGGCGCAGGGGCAAAAGTCGGGTGGCGGAGCGGAGAGGGCCCTTCCCTGCCCTCGCCCCGTCGGGGTGCGGCGGCGAAAGGAGGGCTCGGGCAGGCGGCCTTTCCCACCTGCCTGCCTCCCTCCGGGGATGCGCGACGGCCCTTTGCCCCGGCCTCGGAAGAGCATCCTCCCCGCTCGCTCCCAGGCCCGGCGGCGGGGCCGGACTGCCCCCGCATACGCCCGTCTCCTCCGCTGGGGGGTTGGCGGCGGGCGCCCTTCCCTGTGGTGGAGCGAGCGAGCGGGACGGCGCTACCACCTGGGCACCTGCGGCGAAGGGAGGGGACTTGGCCGCTGGGGGCGAAGCAGGGCGGCTCCCCCAGCCCTGCCCTGCCCTGCCCTGCCCTGCCCTTCCTCCGCGCGAGGCCCACACGCGCCACCGCTCAGAGAGCTATCAGGAAGCCGCGCGGGTGAGGCAGAGGGAACTCTCCGCTACTGGAAAAGGACGTGCTCCCAATGGTCAAAGAAGAAACGAAAGTCGCTTGATAATCTGTACCCGCGTGCAGGGAAAGGCGGGGGCAGGAGAGGTTTCAGCTGGGGATTCAAAGTTCACACGATGCTTCAAGGAACCGTTCTTGAAGATGTTACTGGTTCTACGGGAGTTGTGACTTGGTTTTATTAAAACCGTTGACTAGTCTCAATGCAAGATCGATCAATAGATAGATGGGGGGGGGCAGGCAGACACACACATACCCACACAGACACGCACACTTATCTCGGCCTATTATTTTGAGGAATGTGTCCTAACCCACAGAGTGGCACCCCCGAGTCGTTCTTGCCTTAAAGGAAATGCAGGAGCAGCGTTTTGATCTCAGGCATAGCCCCCACATCAGTCCGCCAGGAGCTGCGAGTTTCAAAAATGTGCGGGCCTGTCCGTCTGTCTCACTTCTCTCTCTCCCCCCCCTCCCCCCGGCCACGCTCCGTTTCTTTAGTCCTTATGAATCGTAAATTCCCTGGCCTTTTTTTTTTTTTGCAAATAATCTACAGTATATCACAAATTTAAACCTCTCCTAATTCCCAGTTGCCCAAATCCCTTGGAGGTCCTTCAACCCCATTTTAATATTTGGAGAACTGACACGTTTCCTACAAAGCCTATTCCGCGTAGAGGTGCACACATACACACCACCTCTTCCTTTCACTCTGCAACCCTGGAACATCCAGCAACTGTCTGAGATTGCCCATATTGATAAATATTGGACTGATTGATACGTGTAATATTGGACTCTATCAGCCACCACTTCCCCGAGGCAGATCACTTTATTTTTGCTCTGAATTCGTTCAAGATTCCTTATGTATAAAATTGATTTACACACAAATTGATTCGTCCACAAAGCAATGCGGTCAGTTCTAGAGAATCGTCCCATTTCCTCCTCACCTCAGGGTGAACCTTATCCGTGCTACGCTAAGAATATGTTTTAAAAATAAATCAGTTTGCAAACTTGTCCTGCACATAAGCACCATTGAATCAGATACGTGGAGTGTGGGTCCCTGTCAAAGGACATGGTAGAGATTTTTTTCTGGAAACATCGCTTCTAAATTTTCTGTTGCAATCTAAACCCTGCACGTAATTTACTCGCTTTGAAAAAAACAACAACGTGGGACTCTGTTTTGCCTAGCTTGGTTCTGAGCAGCTTTCAAACGGCATTTTCTATGTTGAGACGAAAACGTGCCCTTGATTCTCCCTCCGGGTCTCAGCCTTATGAATTCTCAAGCATCAAAAGACAAGGTCGAGGTGCACCTCCACATTATAAGCAGGTTCTTCGCTATCTCTGAACGGATTTCAGACGCAGAATATAAATCACAGTGGAAATACCTTTTCCTTTTAATTTCATTCCATGCAAAGCAGATGGCCTCTCAATTTCAGCATTTCTATTGACGGAGAAAGGACGGGGCAGTAATTATCATAAAACCTCAAATAATAATAATAATAATAATAATAATAATAATAATAATAATAATAATAGTTGTTGTTGTTGTTGTTGTTGTTGTTGTTGTTGACCAACAATGATTTCGCTCATATTGGCCTCTGATGCGACGTCATCCCAGGGTGAAATTGACGTCACCACCCCAAAGGCCTGGGCAGGAAACGTCCCTGGTGCAGCAAAGGCTTCGGCAGCTGCTCGCCCCACCTACAGGCTGAGCGTAACTACGCTGGAAAGCCCCCAAAGGTGCACCCCGCTGTACTGGCAGAGGCGCAAAAGCGGAGAAGAGCTGCGCCGGGGAACTCCCCTTCCTGTCCGGCCGGGGTCTCTTTCGCAGGCAGGGCCTGGGCCGGGAAAGGGTTAAGGCGCGCGCTCCAGGACGGGACTCCCCCGCGGGCCGGAAAAGAGGAGCAGCCAATCAGCGCGCCGCCCGGGAGGAGCCCCGCCCTCGGGGCAGGGCCGGCCCCGGCCCCGGCCCCGGCGCTCTGCCACGGGACTGACAGCTGGGCGGGCAGAAAAAGGCGGCCGGAGGCCAGCGAGCCCGCAGAGGCGCGGGGCGGGCCGGAGCCGGAGCCGGGAGCTGCCCGGCCGGAGTGGCGTCTCGGCAGGTTCGTTGCCGGCCGAGCTCTTTATGGGAAGAGTGCGCAGCGGGCCCGGGGGCGCCGACGGCGGCGCCGAGGGCAGCGCCCAGCTGAAGGCAGACCTCCCGCTGCTGCCCGGGGCGCCCGCCGAGCAGCCGGCCCAACCATGGCCGGGCGCGGCGCTAGCCCGGCCCCGACGCCTTTCTCCATCCAAGCCCTCCTCACCAAGAAAGAAAGGGGCGCCGCGCGGCCCGCAGCTCCCGCCCGCCCCCGCCCGCCGATGCCCCTGCCCGGCCCCGAGAGCGCGCCCGCCTGCTGCTGGCGGCTCTTCGGCCCAGACGCCACCCCCCTGGGCCCCGCGCTCCGGCCGCCGCCGCCGCTCCAGGAGCAGCCGCACTCCGGCCCCGCAGCTCCCCGGCCGCCCCTTTGGGACTCGGACTCGGTCCTGAGCGAGGAGCACGACGGCGACAGGGAGGACGACGAGGAGCAGGAGCGGGGTGGCGGGGAGGGCCACGCGCCCGCTGACGCCCGAAGGCCCCGAGAGAGGCCGCCCGGCCAGGGCAACGCCCGATCCCTCGCGGGAGGAGCCGGTCCGGAGGAAGACGGTCCTCCGCCGTCCCCGCACAGCCAGCCCCCGGGCCAAGCCTCGGGGCCGCCGACAGCAGGTGAGCCAGGGGCCTCCGGAGCCGCAGAGGGAGGACTCTGGAGCGGGACTTGATGCGGGGGGGGGAGGGGGGACAAGGCCGGGTCAGCAGCCTGGCAGGGGCCGAGTCGCGCTCCTGCTCTCCGGGAGCTCTCCGGGCCGAAGAAGCTCGGACGGGAGGGGGCGGGGGGCGCAAGGCCGGCCTGAGCGCTTCTCTCCCAGAGGGAAGATGGTCTCACTGGGCACCGAGGGCGCCGCGTTCCTTCCCTGCGTTCCGAGAATCCTCCGGGGCTGAAGCATTCTGTGCTCTGGTCCGCCGCTAGAAGGCCGCCTTCCGAGGGGCAGCGGCGTCATCGTCGGCCAGGGCTGGACGGTCTGGTGCCTCGCCCCGCTCCCGTTCAGGGGCTTGCATGGCCCCGGCCCCCGGGGGTAAAAAGGCGGCGTTTGCCGGGCCTGGCGGAAGAAACAGCTGCAGACCCACCGAAACCATTCTGGCCCCCGACCGCTGCTGCTTTCCCACGCCGCCGCCGCCGCCTCCCCTCGGGAAGAAGTTCGTTCGAGTCGGGAAGGAGCATCCTCTCCCAGCCGGGAAACGGGCCGTGGAGGCGGAGGGCCGTCCTCCCAGAAACTCGGCCGCGCCTGGAAAGGCTCCGCGGGGGAGCCCAGATCCCTCGACCTCCCGCCCGGCCAGAGGCTGGGGAACGTCGCCAACTGCGCGCTCATCGGCCGCTCTAGTGGGACCCGGCGCACTTCCGAGCCCGCACTGGCTCCCATAGTTGCGGAGGCCCGAAGACCCGCCGCCGCCGCGTCCCCGCGAGCCGCCTTCCGACGGACAAAGCCTTCTCGCCGAGTCTTCAGACTCTTCTTCTCGGGGAAGGCGAGCCCAAACCTGCTCGCGAAGGAGTCCTTTCCCGTAGGAAATGGATTGCGGCGAAGCCTGAGACCGGAGGCGAAGAAGGCCCTCGTCCTCCTCCCTGCCGCCCCCCAGGCCGACTCCGCTCCCCCCGCCTCGTTCGCTCGCTGGCTCTCTCATCCTCCGGGCCTCGCGCGGGACACGCGGACCGAGGAAGTTGCCCGTCTCCGGCCGATCGAAGCCATTGCGCTTTCCGGGCCTCTGAAGGGGATCCTTGGGGGCGGTTTCAGGGACCCAGCGGACCGGAAGCTTGGGGAATCCCGCGTGCAGAGGGCAGCGGGGAGGGTGCCGGCTGCTGGATGGCGCCTCCCTGGCAACTGCCGCACTTGGGTTGAGCCTGGCGGCGGGGCAGGCAGGGAGAGGCGCGTCTCCTCCTCTCTTCGATCTGTCTCGGCCACAGCGAAGAGTTTTCGGCCCTGCCATTTGGAGAGCCGGGTAGCGGGAGAACTAAGGATGCGTCCGTCGTCCGGGAGGTACCGCCAGGTCCGAGGAGGAGCTCCAAGGAGGCACAGAAGCGGAAGGCCCGAATGGAGGGGCTTCCCACCGCCTTTCCCCGCAGAGGAAACACTTTGCGACGGGATCCGGAGGCGCTGAGCACGGCGGGTGTCTTGGAGGTGAGCGGACAGGGTTGAGCCGCCTCGCTCCTCCGTTGTTGGATCACGCCCGTCGTGGCTCTGGCCTTCCCTCGGAGCCATGCCAGGGCGAGACCTGGTTCGCTCGTGGGAGCGACGGCGTCTTGCTAGTTCTTGCTAGTTCCGTGCAAATTAATCTGCTGCAAGAACACTTAAGACAGAGGAAGGGGCCGCCCTGCTCCGACCCTAGTAAGGACTCGTGGTGGTATCCAGCATATTTCCCACAGCCTCTGCCTCTGGAGGCTCGACTGCTGCCGGAGATCCTTTCACCCCAGCGTGAGATTTTGGAGCAAAAGGATGCCTGGGAGCTGGAAAGTACGGAGCCAACTGAAACCTGTTGGATTTGACGAACTGCAGCTTATTGGACAAAGTCGGCGGGATAGACTGGAGCCTGGTGGCTCTGCTAACAGAGAACTTACTCCTGCAGGATTTGCGCGGAAAGTGTGGCCGTTGGGAAATCAAAATATGCCAAAGTTGGGATGTTGGAGTTGGGATGGAGGCTCTTCTCTGTTCTGCTTCTTAATGGCACTTCGCTCCCCCCTTCCCCACCCCTTCGCTGGACAGGCTGGCGCCCTGATTTGGCTGCGGGATTGTGTCGCTCCTTCCTTGCGTTGGGCCGCCTCCTCTCAGCCCCACGTCGCGGCCTTTGAAAAACGAGGTCTGCAAGTTGGCAGACAAAAGGTGCGCGCCTGGACAGACCATCTGAGGGACAATCCCTGCCTGGCGCCCCCTCCCTTGTTTCGAAGGCGCTGCCTCTGAGTCTCCTTGGGGTTGTTCCCTCACAGGGCAGCCCGTTGGGCGTCCCTCCCAGCCCAAAGTGGAGCCCCCTGCCCCCTTGGCTCTACCAAACTGGAGAGGAAGCAAAAGGAGGACTTTGGAGGGCTCCGACCATGCCTTGAGTTTACCCTGACCCAGATGAATGGCCATGCGAGCGGCTCTCCCTCCCCGTTCAACCTCATTTGTTTTACACAAGTATTCTGCGTAACTAGAGGCCGTTGCTCCCGAAGGGCTTAGCTATGTGCGTGGCTGTGCGGGAGAAGCCCAAGAAGCAGAAAGGCTCAGGAGCCTGGAGGGTTCACCAAAAAGTCCTAGAGGAGGACTGGCCCGCTGCTGGTGGGGAATGGAGAAACGATGGCGACCTCCAGCAGCAGCGCCTTGCCTGGGCTTCCCTCGGGAGGCAGTTTGCCTTGAGGGGATCAGGAGAAATGTAGCATCCAACGTCTACTCCAGGCCCAGCGGAACCGGACGGGACGGGGAGCCCATAAGGGCCCTCCGGAGCCGGACCGAGGCTCCCTCCAGCAAGTCCGAGTCTCTCTGCAAGGGGAGAAACCGGGGTGGTGGCAGGGGAGCGGCGGGGGTGCGGGGTGCCTGGCACCGGGGCCACCCCCAAACTCTGCCTTTCTTCTCTTCCCTCCTCAGGAGCTGGCAGCCACCCAGAGGACGAGGAGGAGGACGAGGAGGACGGCGACGAGGGCGAAGAAGGCAAGCGCGGCGGCAAGTACTCCAAAGCTCTCTCTGAGGAAGACGAAGTGATGTCGTCAGCGGGCGCCCCGGCCCCGATGGCGGCTTCGACGGCCCAGAAGCCCCGCAAAAAGCGCTCGCGGGCGGCCTTTTCTCATGCGCAGGTCTTCGAGCTGGAGCGGCGCTTCAATCACCAGCGCTACCTCTCTGGACCCGAGCGCGCCGACCTGGCTGCCTCACTCAAGCTCACCGAGACGCAGGTGAAAATCTGGTTCCAGAACCGGCGCTACAAGACGAAGCGGCGCCAGCTGGCCGCGGACCTGCTGTCCGCCGCGCCCGCAGCCAAGAAGGTGGCGGTCAAGGTGCTAGTCCGCGACGACCAGAGGCAATATCACCCGGGCGAGGTGCTCCGGCCGCCTCCCCTCTTCTCCTTCCAGCCTTCTTATTACTATCCCTATTACTGCCTGCCGGGCTGGGCCCTTTCCGCCTGTGCCGCCGCCGCCGCCGCCGCCGCCGGGGGCATCCAGTGAGGCTCGGGTCCCGGAATCCCAGCCTCTCCAGTGCCCGAAGGCCAGCGGGTGGGTGGAAGTGAGGGAGGCAAGGAAGGAATGGAAGCGCTGTCGGGGGAAAGCTTGGGACCTGTCTCCAAGACAAGGCCCGGTTCTTCCGGCTGCTTCTGCTTTTCTGGCGCTGCGTCTCCCGCCTCCTTTCTTGCTTCAAAACTATCCGAACGCCGCCAGAACAGAGTCGACCCCCCCCCCGCCGCCCCCGCTGAACAATCGAGTTTTTTTCAGGGCAACCAAGCGGACCGTTTTCCTGCTCCAACGCTTCCGAGGAAATCGGGCAGTGCCCGAGCGGCGCGATACGCGTCTTCCGTTCACTCTGACCGGGCTGTGCAGGAGAGCTTCCCCGCGGCTTCCCGCCCTGTGATCTGACTTTCTCGCAGTTATGGGGAGCAATCTGGGAGATAATATGATTTTAGCACTTTTTGGTTGTATTAAAATTGTTGTTGTGATTATAATAATTATTTTTATATTCAGTGTGAATTTTATACTCGGGCCTTTGGAGAAAAGAAAAACGTTATGGTGGGAATGTTCATGCCATTTGGTGCCTGTTTTTGCCTTTCTTCCTCCCATTTCCCAGTAAATGTCCTCCTTTTTTAGGTGGAGAGCTGCAATCAACCATGACAATTTACTTCCATTGAATTGTGAATATTTGTTTGTCCATCCCTTCCCTGTACTCTCCCCCCTCTAATTTATAAAAATCAATTTAACTTTTGGCGATTGCTTTGTTGCTTAATTTTAAAAGGGCGGTTGGTTTGAACTCTCCTGGGCTGCTTGGAGCAACGTGAAGACTTTGGTTGCCGCCTAGAGAAACACGAGTTTCAGGCCCCAGCCGTGGGACACCTTGATCACTCGCTGGCTGCCTCGCTATGGCGGGGGTTCCTTCTCTTGGACTTGGCAGCCACAGGGCATTTTGGTCACCAACCAAAATCAAGGGGTCTTTCCCCTGAAAAGAAATGAGCTGATTGTGGGACACCGCGCAAATCCGCTTCAGTTTCCTTGGCAGTTAAGTGTGATCGGGGGGGGGGGGGGGGTTATGCCTGCACCAAGAGGCTTGGAGGCTTGGAGTTAAATTTGAACCCGGTAACTGAATTGTTGACTCAATTTAAGGAAGGCCCAAAGTTAACAGTCTTCAGCAACCACCCTTTCTCTCCGCAGCTCCCTTCTCCAGCCAAAGACTTGTTCTCGTTCTTGTTTCTATTTACTGTAACAAAATCAAAATATCGTTTTCTTCATTTCTGAAGAAATAAGTAGGCAAGAGTAAACGGGTTGGCGGGAGGGGGAAGGAACAAACGGAAAAGCAGCGGTGTGGCCCTTGCAGGAGGAATCGTGATCCTTCTAGAGGCAAGATATTTAATAAGAGAAGTCAGCAATATGCTTACAAATCCAGAAAAATAAAAAAACTGTGGGTAAATGGAGAACCGATCCAAGCCAACATTCTTAGGAAGTCTGGGGACTCTTTGGAAGATGGCAAATGAAAGTGGTGGATTAAGCAGCCTTTCTGTCAACTGGGATGTGTAAAGGGCTGCACTGTATCAAAAACGCCGTGGGAGCCAAAACAGCAGGCTAAGCCATGCGGGGAACACAGCGCCTGTGGAAATAGTGTGAAACCCGGCGACTGCCTCGATTTCCCTTCTGGAAGGTGTCTGGGATGCCTGCTTAGCTGCCTAGAAACCTTTGTCCAGCCCAGGGCTCATGGGGTCGGGACTCTTAACCCTTCAGTTCTAAGAAGCTCATGGGGATTCTCCGCGACCTCCGGGCCAAACCCTTGCCTGGTTCCGCTTCTTGTGCACCTTCACTTGGACACGCATAGGAGGAAAAGGTCTGGGGCCAGCTGTGCCTGTAAGCACAGCCAGGGAATCCTGCTTCTGAGCCCAGCTAAATTCGCTCGGCGCCACAGAGAAATGAGTTTGGATGCAGAGGAAGTGAATAAGGCAAATGGCTGTGTTCACACAAGACGCTGAATTAAATCGGCGCCGAAGGAACTGGATGTCCTGCTGCTTGCTCTTGAGTGTCTGGCTGTCCGAAGACAGGCTCGGAGCGGATTGCATTTCCTCTCGGCGCTCCCAAGTTTTAGGGTCTTCTGAAGGGAGCCAGCAAAGGCTTTGGGAAGCCAGTGTTCTGTTATCATGTAATCCTGATAGCGGGGGTGGGGGGGGGGGAGTTGAAGTAGGGAGGACGGCACCCATTTTCTTCTTTTGGTGCAAATTGGAAGGTTTCTGAACCCTTTCACACAACCCACTTAACCAGTGCCTTGTTTCTGGTGATTAAAGGTTTGGTAAGACTGAGATTCAGTGCTTGTGCAGACATCGGAAAAAACAAAAAATCAGCAACCCCCATGTGTTGAGTGAAGGTAACCAGCTGTCCCTCCTCCTCCCATTTGGTGGGTTTCATTTTTTCAATGAATTGTTCTTTCCATCTTCAATCTCAAGAAGGCTGTAACATTTAATCCAGCTAGTATGGGGATTCTTAAACCTCGAAAGTTGCATTCTAGCTCTAACGACCTCAAGGGACCCAAACTCATAAATGTTGCATTTCTTTCATTTCAAACGCTCCACCAAGACTGGAGCGGACAGGCTGTCGAAGTTGGAAGAGTCACTTTTCCTGGCTACAGCCAACCTCTGCTTTACGAAGGGGCAATTATTACAAACTCTTGCTCGCTTTGGGCTGGAGTCATTCCTCATCCCTCTCCCTCTTTTCCTCAAATTTGCACTTAAATTCCTCTATTAATAAGCTATAATTCGTTGGTAGAAGAAACTCTGCGCAATTTAGAATTAAAATTTTGATTGTCTGTGAAGTAATCAGAGTAGATTTTCTAAGATTCATACATTGGCCAAGTAGCAGCAAGATTCTGCGCTCAAATGTTCATTCTATCAAGTAGACCTTGATACCTGTACCTATTTTCCTTGGACTCAGTTTTCCTATAAATGCACAGCAGGAACTCATGTACCCACGACACCGGCTTTCAGTTAAGTAAAGGGAAACTAATTTGTGCACCCTTGATTTCAGAGTAAATAAGTTGGTTCAAGCGCATTCCTGATTCCAAAGACTGAATAAAGAAAAAAATAATAAAAGGAATAGTTTCAAAATATAAAAGAATCACAAGACATTTTTGTTTGTTATTCTTCCTTCCCATATCCCAAAAAGGCAGCAGTTGGAGGGGTCCTGAAGATGCGCAATTCTTTAACTCCTGCCCCAGGGCAACTAAGGATGCAAAGTGGCAGGTCTCCTCTGGAGTAAGGTTCCTTTTCATCCCTGGCTCAGAATAGGTCGGCCCCTTTCAAATGGTGCTTCAGGCTCCTTGAACCTCGGGTCTGGAGTTGAAGCAAGGCAAAATGGCCCATGCAGAGGAACCTTCTTGCTGTGGGCCGCGGGGCAGCAACCAGCCCCAGATCCCAGGAAAACAACATCCCCTCAAGGCCAGACCTCGAGGTGGCGGGGGGGGGGAGGAGTCAAGTGTCTGGAAGTGAAAGGGAGCCTTAGAAAACTGCTTTGGGGGCATTATCCCTGAAATGCCAACCTTCCTCCCACTGCCAAGGGGAACTCAAAGGAGCTGGATCTTGCCAAGTGGGAGCAGGGCAAAGGGCACCCGGCACACCTGAAGGTGGAATGAGCCTAATTCCATTAGGACTAAGGTCCCCGGAGCTTCAGGGCTGGCCTTCTCACAGCCCTTGGCAACTTGGTGTCCTCCCCTCCTCCCCAAAAAAAGAACAGAGGAGGTGGCTAGATGTTGCTGTTCCCTCCCATCTTTCCTTGCCTGCAGTTACCTGAGGCACAAACAGGGCCTGGCAGTCCCTTCTTTTATCTGCCCCACCACCTCCACCATACACCAGTGAGTACTCCCTTTGACCCAGGGTAAAAGTTGAGCTTCCCCCAGATTCTAGCACCAAATAGGAGTGCCTCAAGGTGTGTAAAAGGTGTTTCGGTGTTGTCCTGAAGTCAGGGGGCTGCAGGGCCTGGGAACCAGGGGATCCCCACTGGGAAGAGACCATCGCATGCTGGCACAGCCAGTTCAGTGAAAATAGCCCTTCCTTAGGCTTCGGCTGGAGAGGCCCAGCCTGCCTACAAGACAGCAAGGAGAGAAAAGGCTGAGGGGCGACTCAAGCAGGGGAACGTACCTCCAAGTTCCCAGGCCACCACAATCCCTAGCTCTGTGGAACTGGGGCCCCTTGTAGCCAAAGAGGGGAGCTGGGAGCCAAGGAGGACCAGCCCGTCCTTCCAGGGCAACGTAGGAAAGTCTTCTGAGAGCTGAGGGCCCTGAGGCTGAGGCTGCTGGATGTGGGGGCGGGGGAGCAGCCAAAAGTCGGCGATGGATTCCCCCAGATGTTCGCTCTGGAGACAGATGCGACCCCCGGCCCAGCCAAGTTCAAGCTCTCTAGCCGACCTAGAGCAGCAGCTGCTTCCTGTCTCCGTTGAACGGGCTGGGCTATGCCGCAAAGAGTGTGCCGGCTGCTCCTTGGGGCAGAGACGCTGCCCTGCAGGGTGGGCAAAAAATTGCAAGGGAGGGGGCCCAGGGGTTCTGTGTTGCCTCTCCGTGGCAGGAACAGGAGAGTGGACAGGCGGAAAATCCCTCTAAGAATGCCGCTGCTCCCAGCTTGCCTGCAGAGCCCCTACGGCCTCAAGCTTTGGCCGGCTGCTCAAGGGGCAGGCAGCGGCTGGAGGCTCCATACTGGCAGCCCAAGAGCCGAGCGGACCTCCGCCCCTGCCTCCCCAGCCAATCTGCAGCACTACCGGACGAAGGAAAGTGCCGGGGCCACGCACCCTTTCCCCAGATCCTGCTGGAAGGACAGCTCTTGGATGCTGCCCACGGTTGCAGAAGTTCTCTCCCACTTTGGGGGGCTTGTCAAGGGCGGCTGGAGGAGGGATCAAGGCTGCGGGGAAAGGAAAAGAAGGGAAGAGTCATGCTCTCTGTGCTGCCCGGCAAGGCCGAGTGGCAGGAGCGCTTTCAAGGCTCCCTGGTGGATTGGGCCTGGCTTAGGATTTCTACTCTTCTTGGAAGAGAGGGTCAAAACAGCAGAGCTACTAAAATGAAAACCTTGGTCAGGAGCAGGACCCACACATTCTCTGTTCTCTGTAACCCTCTGCTGCCATGGAGTTGATGGGGCCAGGGCCGAGCCCACTCTGCAGACCCCCAGAGTCTCGGAGTATCATTTCTTCTGCAGGTCAATTGAAACACGCAAGCAAATAGACTGGGATCAAAATTTAGCAACTAAATTGAAAATAAATATCAATACAGGAATGGCTGGATGAGTGTGGTTGTGTCTGGGAAAATCCTTCTACCCTTTTTGCGCTGCCAGGGATGGAGGAAAAAAGTGGAGGGGCAGGGGGTGAGTTTCCCTGCCTCTTGAACCTTGGTCAATTATTTTCAGAGATGTGTCAAAGAAAGGGATATCAAGGGGGACACCCACTTTTTCTTTTTAACTGATTCACCACTGATAAGCGAACACCTTCTTGAAGGAATAGTCATTGCGACCTTTTCCCCTGTTAACAGACTTCCCCCTTCAGAGCAAGGGTCTCTGAGTACCCACAGAACACTTCTCCACACCCATTTTAGGATCACTTGACAGAATTTAAGATCAATGGTTTCCAGAGCACATAGAGGGGAGCCTACTCAGGATGAAGCTTCAGGTCACTCTCTTTTTAGAATTTTTAAAAGACCTTTTTAATAGAACAATTTACCCATGAATCCTCTTTCTTCAGCGGAGGAAATGTACAAAGGCTCCCGCCCACCGGCCCCTCCCTGACAGATGTGGGATTCTCCCTCTTCCCTACATGAAGCTCCTTTAACCTGGCTTGATAAAAACCCCAAGTTTGCCCAACACAATTGCTGGATTCCCACGGCACGAGGTGATGGTTTAAAGCTGTGTTTTGATTCACACCGTCAGCAAGCCAGCAAACAGGAGAATCCTGTGGGGCGAGGTTTGTGGGCTCTTGTGCTCCGTAAAGGGAAGATGGCCAGTCAGACTCACAGTTTGTCTGCTCTTCTCAAATGGGGGAGAGGAAGACCCACCAGCACACGTCTGGGGGAGCCCTTGGGGGTCCAGGGTGAAGGCTGCGCTGCCTTTGTAAGGCCTGCCTAAGCTCCAGGCAAAATCAACCCCAGGCAGAAAGCCAACCGAAGAGCAAACTAAGTAAGGTCTTTTCTGTTGGGAAGAGATTTCAGAATTGCCTTTGGGTTTTATTTCTTATGCCGCTACGAGTTCAGAGCTTCTTACTGTCTGGAACAGCCATTCCCAAGCTGTTGCCTCTCAACATAAAAAGGGAAGGTTTATTTTTCAATTTCCAATCTCTTCTACAGTTCTAGGATTTTCTTGGTCCTTCATCTAAGCACTAACCAAGTTTGTAATATTATCTTCAGGCAACTTGTGGAGCTGATGGGAAGTGTAGTCTGTCCGTTTAACTGAGTGAATTTAACTAACCTGGCCTTTTTAGGACTTGACATAATTTATTGTGATAGGTGGACCTAGATATCGTTTACTGCTAACACTAAGCCATGGTTTGCTACTCCGAGTTGTTGCCTGGGTTCGCCTCGGCATTGTTAGCTCACTCCTAAATGGTGGAGTGCAGAAGAGAGTACCCGAGTCTCCAGCCGAAGCAAGTCACTCAATCTCGACCGTCCCCTTTCCTACCTCGCAGGGTTGTTCAAAGGACGGCCATGAACCCAGCCGGCACGCAACAAGCTGGAGAAGAGCTCCCGGCGGTGGCCATGGAAGGGCTCCCATGCTGCTGAATCACTTTATCACCGCCTTTTCCTTTCTTCCTGGGCCTCAGCGTTTTCAACTGCAGGCTCACATCGATTTCCGAGCCGGGGCTCAGCCCCGCTTCGCCGCTCTCTCTACCGCCTCTTTGCTTTGCTTCTGCCCCATCCTGGAAACTCTGCAAACCAAACCTAGTCCGCGTCTCGGTGGGACCTCCGCTAGTCAGGCTGACCGCGTGAGGTGGCTGCACAGGGAACCCTCGGGCGCCTGAAGAAAGCGGCGCAGAACCCGAGAACCCCTCGCTCCAGAAAGGCGACGCGGGAGTCTCACTGGGAGGGAGGGAGGGAGGGAGGGAGGGGAAGCGCTCCGTTTGCCGGGATTCCCGGCAGGGCGAGCCAACGGAGCGCCTGCAGGCTCCGGGGTGCGCCTTCCCCGATCACGGCTACCTGCCACCGCCACCTCCGTCGCCATTCTCACTTCCGGGCGGATTCCCATCGGGCTTCCTAGCAAAGATCTGGATTGGCTGATAGTTGATGCGATCCGAGAGGCCAACCGCGCTCTTGAGCATTTAGGCCCGGACTGAGGACGCGGCTGGGGCTGAGTTCCGAGCTGGCTCGGTAGCTGACTCCACTGCGGTGCCCAGCCCATACCTGCCTGACAAGCCCTCGTGGCTGGACCTACCTGAACCCAAGCCGACTGCCCCGGGGCTTGCTGGGCAACCGGCCTGAACCGGGCCTGGGGGCTGGAGTGATGGCCGGCGACGCTCCTTCCCTTCAAGCGGCATTTATAGTGAAAGCTCCCTGCTTTCCCAGCCCTTGCCGACCCCACGTTCGGAGGAGCCGCTTCACCAACCCACAGAAAGGCCCAACAGCTCCCTCTGCGTGACACGCCAAGCTTGGTTCCATTAACCTGGCTTGGATAAAGGCCTGTTTGGGAGTTATGGGTTCAACGATGGTCCTGCATTCAGGAGCCGGAGAAACCTGGCATTGCTTCAGCTGCACAAGAGAAAGCAAAAGCCCAGCCCTTGGCTGCCAAGCAGGACTCCTCCGAGGCTTCTGAGCCACGGGGCAGGAGGGCGATCCAAAGCCAGGCAGCCAAGGCGCTTATCCCACGAGGCAGATGTCCCCAGCTTTGCTGCGGTTCCTCAGCTCAAGCCGCACTTCCTGGAGGAGGACCTGGCTAACTGGCCACCCACTCTGGCACCTGGCTGTTTTTCTGGAGACTTTGCAGCGGCAGCAGCCGCCACCCTCACTCAGCTGCCGTGCTTGGCCATGGCTCAGTAAGGGTTTGGGCCAGTGTGTGGACAAGCCAGTTCGGTTCACCGCCGGGTCACTGTGTGGTACAGGTGCAAACAAAGGTGAATTCTGGAAGCAACCCACTCAGCCCAGGGAGTTGGCACTGCTAAGTCCATCTCCTCCACAGAGACACCCAGGGTGCTGGGGAAGGCTTTCCGTGACCACCTCACCTCACTGTTGGGATAAGATTAGGCCCGAGGGCTCCCCGGGGTCCGTTTCCAGAGCTTCAGAACGGCTGTTTGTTTCCTTTCCGTCGCCCTTCAGCTCTGTGGAAGTCCGGCCGCCTGGGGAAATCTTCCTTGGGCTGGCTCCATGGAAAAAGCACAAGAGAGATTTTAGGCATCTTTGCCCCAAAGCTCTCCAGGGCCATAAACCCTGAGCCTCGTTGCATTGGGCCAGAAAAAGTGGTTCCCCTCTTGTGACCTTTGGGAACTGCTCTTGGGGTGGGTGCATAAGCAGTCACCGCCAGGTGTTTGATCCAACAGAAACATGTCTTTTTGGTTTGATCCATGGCCGCAGACCAAGGCTTGAACCGAAGGCAGGAGGGAGCTTCCGCGCGCCTGGAAAAGCGCAAAGCACACAAAAGTCTTTCAAGGGCCTCCCAGAACAGAACCCCTGCCCTGCCCTGCCTTGGGCCCTGGAGGGGGGAAGCCAGGTGGCTTTGCAGCTGAGCCTCAGAGGCAGGTCCAGCTGTCTTGCGAAGGAAGGAAGAGGAAGGAAGAGCTGGCTAAGCCTGGAGCAAGGGAGCAGAGCAGCCTTGGGCCAAGCCAAGCGGACCTGCTCCTGCGCAAGCTCTTCTGCGTGAGGATGCTGGGGAGCTGCTGGTCGAGCTCCCCTTGCCTCGTGCAGGAGAGGGGCAGGTGGGCAGAGCCTGTTAGATTTCCAAGACGGTCCTTTCCTTTCAGCATCCTGGATCCAAATTTGAAAAACCCTCCAGATATGGGGAGGAGGAAAGGAGGCCTTTCAGGAACAAGCCTCATTGTGCTTTGTTCTTTTTCCCTTGTCTCCCCACCACCCCAAGTTGCTGCCCTTCTGGAAGACACTCTTTGCTTGGTATTTTCAGCATGTGCGCCCATTGATTTACGGCTGTTTGCCTTTTGAAATCTGTGTTTCAGGAACAGTTTGGATCAGGTGCATAGCTTAAGAGAAGCCACGATTTAAAAAAGGACCAAGAAGCAGCTCCCGATGGGCTCCTTCCTGCCTGCAGGTCCAGCTTCCTCCACCACAAGGCTGCTGGGCGTTTCTTCCAAACCAAAAGTCTGGGTGGACATCAGGCCCAGAAGACCCTGAGAAACAATTCTTGGGCACTCCTCCCAGCTGCATCTAGGGGCCCCGGAAGGCAGGAGGGCCGAGTGTTTCGGCTGAAAGATGCCCGCTCCTTCCTCCTTGTCCCAGCCCTCTACAGCTGGCAACCCAGTTAGACTGCCCTTTCTGCCAGATCCATGGCCGGTGCTGGCCCAGGTCTCTTCTTTCTCAAGAGTCAGGCGGCGGTTGCCCTCCTGACCCTTCAGGACTGCCCATTGCCAGGTGGTGCCCCCAAGATTGGCATCAAAGTGATGGATGGGAAGAAGCCTGTAGAAACCACACTGTCTTTCTGGAGGGGTGACTTGGACCACAGGCTGGCAACTAGGGAACGCCATTGTGTTTTTCTCCTCCTGTTTCCAGTATCTGCTCTGGGCCACTGAATTTGCTACAGGAGCCTGCTAATACTTATAATAATTGGGGAATAATCCAAGCTCTCTACCCTGCAGGATTGAAGGGGGATGACTTTCTGAGAGCATCTGCTATGAAAAAAAAATGCTTTTAGGCCAACTATTCTATGGCTTTCCAGCTCTGGAGAACTATACCTAGTTCACTGCATTTCTTTCCCCTTACCAGGGAGGAAGCCTCACTGAACTCAGTTGCACTTCTTCCTGAATAAACTTCCTTGGATTCAGAGATCCAGGCTGAATAAGATCATCCTTTCTAAACTCCCTTCCCAGACTTTCATCGCCGACTGGAGCGTTTAGGCAGAAACCTCATGGGGTTCACAAAGACAGGAATGCTGACCTTGCATGCACCCCCAGTTCCCGGCTTGGACAGCGAAAGTGTCTTCGGCTGCCTCCACTGAAAAGCGGGTGGAGGAACTAGCTTAGGAGCCCTGTTGCTATTCTGGGTTCGGAGCAGTTCTGGGGGGCCCTTGTGAGCCTTGCTCACCCTTTCAGTCTCAGGCAACCTGCACAATGCTATTTTAGGTGCGTCTTCTCAGAAGTAACGCCTCGCTGGTCAATGATTAACTTAAGAAAGGCCCAGCCACTGATTCCAGCCCTGCATCTGAACGGCCTCTCTCTACATGCGGGTCCCAGGACTGGAACCGAGGTTTGGGAATGGCCTAGTCGAAGCAGACAAATCCAGCTGGTTCAAGTGGGAGGAAGGGCCGCCTTGAACTGGTGAATTGGACTGGGCTGGAGGAACTGCAGATCCTCTGGCGCTTCTCCGAGGGGAGCTCAGAAATGAACCAGCCCGTGATTTAGGTGGGAGTGAGGAGCCAGGGCTTATGGTTGTATGACTGGAAGGGGGGGGGAGCGGCAGGATTGCACCCAAGCAAGCCCTAGGTGCCCCTGAGCTGAGCGCCCTTCCGAGGGGTGCTGAAAGGCTCTACGGCTTTTGCATTCAGGAGACGCGGGGGGGGGGCAGCACACCCCAAGGCAGCTGCGCCTCTGCCTGCATGTGCACAGACCCAAGAAGTGGCTCAGGGTCGGAGTCTGGCAGCCACATTGCCTTTCTCTGAGCTCCAGCTGCGGCGCCCACTCTTCCCTTCCACTGCTGTAGGCCCAAGAGCCCAGAGATGGGAAGAAAGCCACCCTTGATGGCCCCTCAAGGGCACCATAGCCTGATTTCCCATGCCTGGAGTCGATCCAGCCCTGGCCTTCCCTTCCCGACTCCTTAAGGCCCCCTAAGAGTCGGGGGCGCTCTCTCACTGAGAGATCCCGCACTGTCAGTCTTGGGAAGGCAACTAGATGTTCCTGAGATATAAATGCTGCCTGTCTTTCAGGTGCTCATGGTCTTCCACATTCGAAGGTCTTCTACCTTCGACTGTTCCCCACAACAACCCTGGCTGGGCTTAGAGAGACTTACTGGCCCAAAGTTGTGAAATGAACTTCCGCGTCCGAGGGTCTCCCTGCCCTATCCCAATACCTTAACCGCCAGGGCGGGGTGGACCCAAAGGAAGTGAGAAGGGAGGCGCAGCGAAGACTAAGGAGGAGGGCAAAAACTGGGAGGTTCAGATCCTCGGCCTAATTTATCTGTTGCAGGGTTGTTCCAACTGCGTGCAAGGAGAACCTGAAGACAAGCTGGACTAAATAAAGGAGCACAAAGGCCATCGCTGCTCCTCGCGCAGGCCCTCCAGCAATTACCGCGTTCTTACTAGTGGCGACGCTTCCGAACCTCCGAAGCCGCTCGCGAGACAAGGGGACCTCCCTGACTGGGGCGGGGCGGGGCTTCGAAGGCCGGGGGCGGGGCTAGAAGCGCTGCCTTCGCCTCCTCTCGCCAGTCAGCGCTGGGATCTCTACCCCCACGCGCGGACCCTTCCCCCCGGACGCCCGGCTCTTTCCTGGCGTTGGATTTCGCCCGTCAAGGGCAATTTGCACCTCCGGCTTCTCCGACGCGCCTTGACATCCATAATGAGGCCAATCATTCCGGTTATTTTCGCGGCCGCCCAGACGTGTTCCAGTTGTTGTGACAGCTCACGTTTCAGGCCCGCTAATGATGGACAATTACAGTCTCTAATTCGCCGCCGCCGCCCGTGGACACCGAAAGCCGGGCGCCATCTGTGCGCGCCGGCCCAGGAAGAAGGTGCCGATTCGGGGTGCTGTTGGCTCCCAAACTGGAGCCCCCTCCGTGTGAAGCCCCTCTTCCGCCCGGGAAGCCTTCCTCTAGGCAGGGCCTTTTCCCAGGGGGTGGCCGCGTAACTGACTCGGACGGGCGGCCGAATGCCCCCGGGCCGGCCCTGAACCGCTAACCAGCCAAGGCCGCGCCCGCAGCATCGCCCGTTGACCCGGCCCGCGGGTCGTGTGAGCCCCAGCTGGGCTTCTCAGGTGGCCGCGGCAGCGGAGGCCCAGCCCCGGAGAGCCGCTGTCGGCCGTCGGGGTGCCGCGAGGAACAGCGGGAGCCCCGAGTCCCCTTCCCTCCTTTGCCTTTGCTCTCCAGGGAGGAAAACTAGGGAAGCCCCCGGCGCCAAGCCGACCCCAGAAAAGCGGAAGGGGCAGCGGGCCTCTCCCGTCCCACCAGGCCGGCGCAATGCAGCAGTCGAGGCCACCGCCCAGTCCCGAAGGCCGGGCCGAGTCGGGGACGGCGTTCGTTCGGCTCCAGCAAGGCCTGCCGTGGCCGGAAAGAGCGCGGAAGAGCGGCTTCGGTCGCCTTGGGGGAACCAGGGTGCGAGGCTGCCTCGGCAGCTTCGGGCAGGTGCGTGTTCCCCCTCGCCAGACCAGGAGGAGGAGGCGGCGGAGGGGAAGGCCCTCGCAGGAGGGGCCGCTGCTCCTGGGAGCTCTTCGCCCCTCCAGCCCTGGGCCTCCCGGCGGAAGGGCCCCAGACTGCGCCTTCCCAGGGAAAGTCGCCTCGGTCGGGGAGGCCGACGGGGCAGGGGTCTCCTGGCAGCCCCTGGTTTTCAGCACGGCCGAGCGGGCCGCAGAAGGCGAGCGAGCAGGGGGAGGCAGAGGGTCTGTCGCCTGCTTCGAAGCGGGACTCTGCGGGATTCGGTGTGAAGGACGGGGGGACGATCCTCCCGGCCGTCCCAAGGAATGCTCCCCTCCGCTCGCTCCGGCCCTCTGAATCCGGGGGCAGGAGAGGGAGCGGGGCCCTGGGCTGGAGCGCCTGCCGCCCAACCAGAGTAGGCCTCCCCCTCATCCAGGACCCTGGAGATCCCCGCCTTCGTGGGAACCGGCTTGTGGGGACCCGCGGGCCATTACGAGCCCGAAGCGGGCTCGTTCCTTCCCTCCACCTTGCAGCGTTAGGCAGGAGGGAAGGAGCTTTGCGGTGGGGACTGTTTGCGCGCTGCTGCTATGAGGAGGAGATCGCGGGGCGCCCCTGAACTCGGGTGTGCTTACGGTTGTGCGGATGCAACCCCTACCACTTGGTTGAAGCTGCTGCGTGAACGCAACCAGTCGATCTCCGTGTCCCCCACCCCCAGACTTCTCCAGGGTGGCCGTGGTCTCGTCGCGCCCCCCTCCCGGCCTTCAGCAGAATGGATCCCTCCTGCCAGAACAGTCCGGCCCGCAGAAGGAAATCCCACTTAGTACAGTGGGGCCGATTCCCAAACCCCTGCGAGAATATCCGAGTAGACTTGGCGCTCTAACTCTGTCACGGGCGCTGCGACAGAAGGGGCAGCTCGGGCGGCGATCCGGGCCCCGGAGGGAGGAGGACGAAGCGCCTCGCTCGACCTTGTCACCCTGGCTGGTTTCTTCCCGGCAAACACGGTCGGGATGGTTTTGATCACCCCTAATCTTGATTTTAAAAAGGAAAGGAAAGAAAGAAGGACAAGTAACTCAGCAAAGAAATCAAAGGAAGCCTCCGTCCCACTGCAGCTGGATCCCCCTGATCTTTTTTGCTCGATCACCCCTGGAGTTGGGGGGGAGGCAGATCTTATAGCGTAGGATCCATTCTGCCGCCTGAGTCCTGGCAGATGTGGAGAAGGCCTTTTTCCTTTTCTTGAGCGTAACTTGGAGCTCCCTCCGCACAACGCAGCTCCTCTTCCGGTTCCAAAGGGTGAGGGGCTCCAAAAGGGCCAGAGTGAAGGGCCCGGCGTCGGAGCAGCTGCTCGAGCTCAGTTCCCGTTAACCTAGGTTGAGGTGTTGGGGCAGTTAATGTACCGTGTGAACTCAGCTCCTTTGATCGGCGTAACGTGCGGACCCAGAAAATGGACTCTTTGAGCAAGCGGGTTAAGCGAGTCGTGGGCATGCGGCTGCCAAGACCGCCGGGAAGTTGCACCGTCGCCCGCTCAGCGCTTCTCAGCGCGGCGGGGGGAGTTCGCGCACCTGCTGCGTCCGCGCGCTCCTCGCGGGCCCCTCTTGCTTCCCTCTTTCGGCCGTCGCCGGGCGCCGCAGAGCCTCGCCAGCCGCCCAGGAAGCGGCCAAGGGCGGCCCGACGTCGCCCTGCACGGTCAAGGCGGGAAGAGAGGCTCGGGGCCGAAGGCCGGGGCTACGCGGGAGCGGCCGGAGAGCAGCGCCTCCCTTCGCCGGGCGGTGAGCAAAGGAAGCGCAGGCACGGAGGAGCCCGGGGAGTGGGGGGCTGGCCCCGCCGCCGATTGCGAACCCGGCCGCCTTCTGCGCGGCATCGGCGGGCGAGGCCGGCGCCCCATGCAGCCTCGCTGTACCTCGGCAGCAGTTGTGCTCGGAGCAGGCGGCCTGGCGGAACCCACGGAGCGTCTTCCGGAGCGGCCAGCCCGGAACGTTCTTCCAGGGGCTCCTGGCATTCTCCCCGGGCCCTCCTGCTCCCTTCTCCGCCGGGCGCGGCTAAGCCATGATTAGTCGCATTGCGCTAAAACATAATATGGCTTGTTTGGAAGGCCTGCGGATTATCTATAAACTGTGGTTAATCATGGCATAGAGTGATACTCAGCTTACTGAATGCACTGTATTAAGCTAACCATGGCTTCATGTGTTGCCTGAGCCCTGATTGGATTTAGGTATACTAAAACATGTTCTGCTTAACAGTGGTTTATTATGTTATGTCATGTTACCTGAACCGGACCCGAACCAGAGCCATCAGACATAAAAATATTTGTTTGTATATTTGCCTGGGAGTAGGTTGCAAAGGAAGGCCAGTGTAGTAGAGGTTGAAGGTGTTGGTATTCTGAGCACCTGAGGATTAGACCTTAAATCCAGAACCTAAATCCAGAATTCAGATTAATTCACATCATTTCAGTTGTTCTAATTGTCCCAAATGAAGCACAAGTTAAAGGAAGTGAACTTGCAGGGACTGGTGGGAATGGAAGAGGTGAGATGGTGAGATGATGGGCAGATTGCGAGAAACAAGTTGTAGTTTAGCAGGAGCTGACAGCTGTTGATCCCATCTCAATAACACAGGATCCCAGGAAGTCTGATATGGAAGGAGGATTCTGAGATCTCTTTAGGATTTTAGGATTTAAATGACTGTGATGTGGACTGGTTAGAGTTTGCTAACTTTGGGCACTAGAAAGATAGGATGCCTTGCCATGATGTCTAGTAACAGTAATACCTCTGTCCCTTGAATAGCTTCAAATAGTTGCAGAATGAGGGCTGAGGATCTGAGACAGATGTGGAATTGCCTCTGCAAGCTCCTGTCCCTTCAGTGGACCCTCCTCTGGGATGATGGTTTCTCCCATGCCTTGACAGGCCATAGGCAAGGAGAAATAGCTCTGAAGGTGAGTGGGGGGTAGTGGAGAGGGCAAGGTTTAGGGCTGTCCTGTGATTGTGGAGGCAGTCTTTGCACTCAAGAAAGATGCTTTGCTCTCCAAGTTACACATATGCTTGAATGTCTCCCAGCAAATCAGTAGGGTTGAAAACAAAATTTGTGTGGTTGACAACTATTCATTAATAGACTTTTTTCACACACTTCCTTTTGAAAGCTTTGTATAACATGGACATGATCCAGTCAAAGTTAAGAACATTTTTCTCATCTTTTTCCAAGTGGTAGAGATTTAAGACTGTTCCTAACTTTTGTGCAGAAATGGAATCTAAATGTGGCAATTTCAGCTGCACATTGCTGCATTTTTTAATTGAAGCCCAAATATTTGGCTTAACATTTTGCTTCAGAACTAACTGGAGATTACAAGGGATTTTGACCAATCTATAATTTTTAGGTGTGCCTCAATACAATAAATTTATTCTCACCTGGAGAAATCCTAAAATCACAATCTTTGATTTTGTTCTCAAGAAACTGTTATTCAAATGCATATAAAAGAGGTATTAAAGTGGTGGGATATTGACCATAATATTCTCATATTAGCATGTTAAACAAGCAGATTATGCCTTATTTTATGGAAGCGTGATGAATTCCTTTTCCTGGCCTGTTTGCAGCATCAATAGATGTGTTTGTGTCACTGCTGAATGAACAGAGATACCCCCCCTTGCAAAGCTCCTTGGATTGAAGGGTTGTTCCATGTGCCTGAAAACCTGAAGCCCAGTCTGCTTTTCAGCAATATGAACTGGTAGCTTGTAAAGGTCAATTTTATTAAATGCGCAGGAGTACAAATTTGTAGGCTTCTGTCACTTTGAATAAAAGCTCACCCTTTAAATGACATCTTGTACAAGCCCAGCCCAGAGGTAGACAACATTTATGAAAATCCTCATCATTGACTTGTACTATGCATGTCATAGGCTTTGCAAGATCCAAAGATGTAGTTAAGAAGCTATAATACAACATGATGAATTACTGTTCAATTTTTTGTGAGCCAATGTTCTTTCAAAGAAATATAGTTCCCCATCCTAACCTGGAGGGCAGAGAAGAAAAATCAAGAAATTCCATATTCCATGTTTGCATTTTGGGAATGAGCAAACTGAAATGGTTACTTCTCATAGGAGGAACAGCAGAACTTCTGTTGCAGGCAAGAAAATCATACAAGAAAGTATGTAGTAAATGGCTACAATGGAGTAGCCATTGTTTTAACATCTGTCAAAGTCAGAGCTTGGATATGATGCAATAATTTAAACTCAATTCAGGGCAATCTAATCAATATTACAATGTTCACAGATGTAGAGGAAGCAGAAGCTGAACAACTGACTATTTTTATGGTGCCTTGCAATGTCCTGTCAACACCACTCTCCTAAACGACGACATACTAATTACAGGAGACTGAGATGCTCAAATTGGAAGTAAAATAGCGTCTGAAATAATAGGAAAATTTGGTCTCAGTGACTGAAGCAAAGCAGGAGACAAACTAATAAGAGTTCTGCCAAAAAAAATTCAAGTTTATTAAATATAGTAATAACTTAAAGATGACTCTACACACAGACAGATGGATATCACCAAAATCAAACTGATTATATATTCTGGAAGCAAAGGCAAAGAAACTCTATTCAGTCAGCAAAAACAAGACATGGTACTGACGGTGTCTCTTTAACTCCCTTTTACAAAATTATAACTTCACCTAAAGGAAAAAAAACCCAAGTACAATAGACTAACAAGATATAACCTCAGTGATATTCCATATGATTATGTGGTGAAATTAAATTATAAATTTAATAGATTAGATTTGACAAACTCTGGACTGAAGTTTGTGACATCGTTAGAAATGAAGCAATTGAAATATCCCCAAATGCAAAGAGCATACTGCCTGCTCTTTGCATTGGGGCAAACAGCAGGCAGTATGAACTGGCTGCCTGCTGACATTTATTTATTAATTTTATATGCCATGCTGAAAATAGCTGAAAAGGGCAGAAGCAAAAGACAAGAAGACAGAGAAAAATGTGCCCAACGAAAATTGAGTTCCAGAGAAGAGCAAGAAGAGATGAGTTATAACCCTAAGTAAATAATGCAAAGAAATTGAGGATAACAATAATTTGGGAAGGTCAAGAGATTCATTTAAGAAGATTACAGAAATCAAGGGAATTTTTATGCAAACATGGGCGTGATAAAAACAAAGCAAAGCATTACTGGAGAAGAAGATGAAGAGATAGAGTGAATCTGTACAAAAAATATCCCAAAATCAATATGTACAAAAGTGGATCACTGAACTAGGACCAGACATTCTGGAAAGTGAAGATAAATCGGCCATAGAAAATATTGCAAACAACAAAGCTGCAGGAACTGATGAAATACCAGTAGAACTCCTTAAAACTTTACAAGAGGGCCCAGTGAAAGTGCTACTTGCAATTTATGGAAGTTATGGAAAGGCAGCAGTGGCCAGTGGCTTGGAAAAGGTAAATTTATATTCCAATAACAAATTTACATTCCAATACCAAAAAAGGCAGTGCTATAGATGTTCAAACTACTAAAAACTGCACTTACCTCTCATGCTGGTAAGTAAGAAGATTCTGCAGTTGAGACTTTAACAAGACACAGAATGAGAACTGCCAGATGTACAGGCTGGATTCAGCAGAGGCAGGTAGATCACACTGGTAATATCTGATGGATAATGAAGACAATAGAGTTCCAAAAAACTTGCTTTTTGATTATGGAAAGACTTTTGACTGTGTAGAGCACAGGAGATCGTGGATAGCTTTTAAATACTGGGTGTGTGGGGCTAGCTCAGCTGCCTACTGAAGAATTTGTATGATGACCAGGAAGCCACAGTGATGACAGAATAAGGAACAACGAAAAGGTTCAAAGTTAGGAAAGCAGTGTGTCAAGGCCTCCCCTTATTTATTTACAGTACTACTGTAAACACACACACACACACACACACACAGTCATGGAATTTTTGCCAAAGAAAGGAACACAATGCTGAGGAGAAGAATCATGTTTATTACAATGATCCTTGAGTGTCTGCTTTCCAAGAAACAGGGACCCCCAACAATAGAAAGCAGAGATTCTTATATACTTTGGAGTTGAGAGGTGGGAAATCTAAGAGATCTGATTCGCTGGGCAAGGTGTTTTTTTTCTTTTTTTTTTTGCGGAAGTGAGATAGGTGTTAAACAGGGGAAAGTGCTTTTCTATTGTAAAACAAAAGTCGCACCTCTGTGACAGACCTGAGCTAAGGATTCCATGGCTAACAAGGAGTGGGATTTTGAGATAACGAATGCCTGCTGTCTCACCTTGTTTTAACAAAGCATCCTCATTGGGGCTGCTCCTAAGAGAACCTTTAGGCAAATAGGTGAGAGCTTTCTCATTGTTTTTGCTGTGATAGTGTTAAGAGGGCTATTTCAGCAGTGGAAACCTGATTGTTCTTGGGTGAAGTCCTATTTTACATATGCAAGTGGGGGGGGCGGGAACAAGAGCAGCAGAGGAGAGGGAGGGGAAGACTTTGCAGCAACAGACAGGGGAGGGGGAGAGTTTGCAGCTTTATTTCATTATCTATCAATGAATGAATGAATGAATGAATGAAATGCTGGACTGGAAGAACCAGAAATTGGAATTAAAATTGCTGGGAGAAACCTCAAGAACCTCAGATATACAGATGACGCCACTAAGATAGCCGGAGGAACAGAAGATTTAATCCCTTGTTGAGGTGAAAGAACAGAGTACAAAAGCTGGTCTGCTATATAATTTTTAAAAAACTCCTAAGACTATGTCAACAGGCAATGCCAAGCCAATTGCAAATAGGCAAAGAAGAAACTGAACTAATACCAGATTTTTATATTCTTAAGCTCAAAAATTCAGAGGGATGGTGATAATAGCAATGAAATAAAGAGATGCCTGTTACTCAGAAGACAGTATATGCCCGACCTAGATAAGATATTAAAGTGCCGAGCCATCACACTGGCTACTAAGGTATGCATAATCCAGACCATAGTTCTACCATTCTTAACAACATATGGCTTTATCAGAAACAAAGAAAAATTGAGCCTTTGATTTGTGGTGCTGTAGATAATTGTTGAGAATGCCTTGGACCAGAAGAGGATCATTTGATATTACATGAAGTAAAACCGGTCTGTTCATTAGGAACACTAATAATAAAACTGAAAACACATATTTTGGACACAAAATATGAAAGCAAGAATCATGGAAGAAGACCCTGATCCTTGAAAAAATCAAAAGCAATTGAAAGAGAGGGCAATCAAAGCCAAGGTGGCCAGATACTATTACTTATAGACAAGCATGAGCTTACAAGAACCCAAAGATGCAGCTACTGGCAGACAATCCTAGTGAAATGATGTCTGTCAGGTCACACAGAATCCAAAGTGAATGACTGAACAACAAGAAAGGTATTTTTTGGATCAATACTATATGTATTTCCTATTGTGTGAAATTTGGAGCAAAATGCTAGAAGTATATAAGTTGTGTTTGTACAACATCTTATGTTAAAATGTGGTTGGCTGGTTATAGTTCAGTGTGTTGTACCCCTCTGGAAGTTGGGCTACTTTAATAAACAACAGGTTGGTTAACATATGATAATGTATTTGTGAACAAGTCCATATTTCTGTAATAGGTTTCAAGTAGTTTCCCAAGAGAATCCTATTCACTACAATTCCGTGGCAGATCATCAAGACTTTCAGCAAAAAATTAAGAGCATTCCCACCAACATTTGCAAGATTCCTTAGGGCATTAATGATAGATAGATGTGACAGCAGTCAAGTCTGTTTTATCAATAAGTTCCTGAATTTTACTATTTTATGAAACAATTGTTTATAAATAAAAAACATGAAAAAGAGTTGGACAGATGAGTGGTATACAACTGCTAATCTATACAGTACTTTTCAGTACCAAATATAGGTGCTATTCCAGATTAATATTACACACTATACTGTATTCAAGTAACTCTGAGATTTCCCCAGATGCAGAACTTTACAAGTCTCTGTGTTAAATTTCATCCTGTTTGCTTTGGCCCACTGTACAAGCTTGTCCTGGACCTTTATGAATCTTCTCTTTGTCTTCTAAAGTATTAGCCACTCCTCCTAGTTTTACTTGAGATGAACTTGATGAAAACTCTGCTTGTGTGCAGAGGGTTTTTTTTACTACATAATTCATGACATCTTTGTTTCCATATATCCCATCTCAAAATAATTCCCAAGGCTCAAAAATAAAGGAAAATGTAGAAATAAAAGAGGCATTGCATAATTTTATAATACAATATTTTTGTTAAAATCCTCAAATTTTGGTGCTGAATTATTTAGAAAATCTGTCCACAGATACTGAGATCTGCTACTGAGGGTTTATGTTCATTTGATCTAAAAAGCAAAGTCTACAGCTATAATTATCTCTTTGCTGGTAGATATTCATAAAACCTGAAGGAGTTACAGTATTCTGTTGGAATTCTTGTCAGAATGCAAGAGTTGCAAAGCATTATAATGTCATTCAATGTATAACAACTATATATGGATACGGATACAAGTTCAAGAGTGGAACTACCATCAGCCACCTCCTCTACATGGATGACCTCAAGCTGTATGCTAAGAGTGAATGAGACATTGACTCGCTGATCCACCTGCCAGAGATCTACAGTGAGGAGATCGGGATGTCATTTGGACTGGAAAGTGTGGTCGGATGGTAGTAAAGAGAGGGAAGGTAGTTAAGAATGGTGGAGTGGAACTACCAGCGGGCCAAATAGCAGACATACAGACCAGCTACAAGTACCTTGGTACCCCACAGTCACATGGGAACCACCATGAGAAGACAAGGAATATAGCAACATCCAAGCACCACCAAAGGATAAGACAGGTCCTGAAGAGCCAGCTCAATGGAAAGAACAAGATCCACACCATCAACACGTATGCCCTGCCAATCATCAGATACCTTGCCAATATAGTAAGCTGGCCAAAGGAGGACATGGAGGCTGCTGATGTGAAACCTGGAAGCTCCTCACAATGTATGGAGGTTTCCACCCCAAGTCCAACACCAGAGGGTGGAGGGGGTGTCTAGTGAGTGTCAAAGCCACTGTCCTGGATGAAACCCAGAGCATCCAGGAATACATCAGTAAGATGGCACCCAAATGAGCTGCTGAGAGAATGCCTGAGGCAGCAGCAGACATAGGAGGAAGTTCAAGTGGAGGAAGTGTCACTGCATGAGAGAAGCCCCTGCATGAGATGTATCACTGACAGATAGCTGAGGTGGCTGACATTGGGAAATCCTACCAGTGGCTGGAAAGGCCTGGATAAGAGACAGCAGTGTGGCACTGATCATAGCAGCACAAGAACAGGCACTAAGCACCAGATCCATAGAAGCGGGTCTACCACACTAGGTAGGACCCAAGGTGCAGATGGTTCAAACAAGCCTCAGAGACAGTCCAACAGTGGCAGGGTGTAAGATGCAGACAGGAACAGCATACATTGAATGGCACAACCAAGTAGCTGGCATTGCATACAGGAGTATCTACACAGTGTATGGGCTAGACCCTCCGAAGTCCAGATGGGAGATTCCACAGAAGGCAATAACAGGGCTAAGATCCTGTGGGACTTCCAGATCCAGACAGACAGGCAGGTACTGACCAATCAACCAGACATCGTGGTAGTAGACAAGAACCAGAAGACAGCATTGGTGATAGATGTAACAGTGCCAAGTGACAGCAAGATCAGGAAGAAGGAGCATGAGAAGCTGGAGGAGTACCAGGGCCTGAAGGAAGAACTAGAGAGGATGTGGAAAGTCAAGGCCAAAGTGGTCCCAGTGGTGGTTGGAGTGCTCGGGGCCATGGGAGAGAGGGGCTCCAACAGATCCCAGGAACAACATCTGAGCTCTTGGTCCAGAAGAGCGCAGTGCTAGGAACAGCTAAGATACGGCGCAGGACCCTCAAACTCCCAGGCTCTGGTAGAGGACCTGAGATTGCGGAAAACACATACCACCCACAGGGGTGAGAGGGGATTTAAAAACAAACAAACAACCCCCCAAAGACAATGCATAACAACAAATATCAGGATGAAAGTAGGTTATTTAAAGATATAAAAATAATTGAAAACAATAATAGGAGAGGTCCAATAGGAAATGTAGACAGAGAGAAGACTGTTATACTGTATGACAAACTGGTTGTACATATAAGCAAAACAGAACAATAGTTACTACTGGCCTAACAGACCTGCAAAAGTAAACAACATATGTATTTTGGCAGCATGCAGATCCCAATTACAATTTATTAGCAGTTATGTAGAAAATAAGCCGCCTGAACTCTATGAATGATTTTTATTTTATTCCTTGTTTTATCTTTCTCAAACCATATCATTATAGAATATAATCTGAAATTATGTTATACCTGCAGTCAAGAAAACTGACTGTATTCATGCGTCAGAAGGGTATGCAGCACATACCTCTTGGGAACCTATCAGTCTACTGCAGTGTTTCTCAACCTTGGCAATTTTAAGATGTGTGGACTTCAACTCCCAGAATTCCCCAGCCAGCATAGTGTGCTGGAGAATTCTGGGAGTTGAAGTCCACATATCTTAAAGTTGCCAAGGTTGAGACACGCTGGTCTACGGTATGCATTTAACAGAAATTTGGGCCCTGGCCATCTCAGAGACCATTGACTGCAAACAGAACCTGCTCCCCCCAAGTCTTTTACTCCTGTTTTTTCAAGTCAGTGGAGGTTTGGGTTTGAAGGCATCTCTTCACCTGACACATTCCATTCTGTCTGGCCTGGGAACTGCAGCTCTGAATATTTTACTGTTATGAATTTAGAAGTCAATGTGGTTTAAAATTATACTTCATTAGGGACAGGATTTATATACCCAACCACTAGCATTTACAATAGAGTTCTTCTCCTTTTCCCCCAAGGATCACATACAGGGGCTTCTCCAAGGGGTATGTTGGAACTTGCATAGAGACTGTCATTAAAAATTTTTAAAAAGAGCTACGTTCTTTAACAATTACATGGCCGCATGAGGGCTGAGGCCACAAGTTCAGCTCCCAGGATCTCCATGAACATGTCCCTGCACTTTTCCTATCCAGAACACAGAAGCAGTTGGCCATTGCCTCCTTCTGGGCACTGGTTTTGGACTTGCTCAAGGCCTGAAGTCTCTTGGTGGTCCCTCATCCAATGAGGCGCAGCATTCCTGCTTTGCTCCTCCAGAGGCCACCCCAGGGCTGTCCCCTCCTGGCACTGTTGCAAACTCCTGCTACAGAAGCGACCTGGCTTGACAGCCGACCAGGGTAGTCTTACTTCTAGCTGGGCATTCGCAGATGATCAATTCTATTATTTCAGAGGCTGGAGGGCGGTGCAGTGTGATCAAGCACTTTTAATTCTTATTAAAATTAATACAATTAAAATACAAACGATTTTCAATTGTTCGCAAGCCTCCCAGGGTTATGGTGCGTGAGATGGGCGGCTGTATAAGTCTTTTAAAGAAATAAATACTGTACAGAAAGAAAGAATTCATTTCGAGGGCTGATGGTTCTCTCACCTGCACTAATTGATAGGACATTGGATTTCCCTTCGGACCTACCCGGAGGCTCCGCCCACACTGCGCAGGTGAAGGGGCGTGTCTTTGCCACCTGCTTCCCCGCCCCCCGCTGGCCGTAGGAACTGTGCCGGCGGCGTGTGGTAGCTAGTCCCGGCTTTGGGAGAAACCATCGATGCAGAGGGGGGGGGACTGGGTCAATGCAGGGTTCGCTTTTCTTCCCAACCCCGAACCTGCTTCCTCCGCACTCCATGTTCCGTGGCCAACGCCCTTTCCGGAGGGGTCGGTTTCCCTTTCCGCAGCGGGGCGGACCCCCCTCTCCACGAGCTCGCCGGCGCGGTGGTCCAGCCCAGCGCCGCCTGGGCGACAGGAGGGACAAGATGGCGGCGGCGCCGGAGGCGCAGCGGAGTTTGGGGCCCCTCTGAGGGCGGCTTCCCGCACGGGGCGGCGGGCGATGTCGGACTCGGAGGCTGAGGAGGAAGGCGCCGATCGGCAGCTCAAGTTCGTGGTGTTGGGCGACGGCGCCTCCGGCAAGGTCAGTCCGGAGCGGCAAGGAAGCTGCGGGGTCCCCGGGGCGCCTCGAGGGTTTCCTAAGCGCGGCGGGCCTCGGCGCCGGAGTGGCGAGACTGCGGCGGGCTCCCCAGGACTCTCGCCCGGGGCCCCCCGCCCCTCCCCGGCTGCGCGGAGGCCCTGCGGTGGCTGCAGAGGGGACCCCCGCCTTCGCGGGGGGCGATTGTATTTTGGCGCACGTCTCGGGCTGCGTGGAGGGGCCTCGGCTTGGGAATAAAAAGCTCATCTCATAAACAGCTGGGAGGGACGATTAAGTTATTAATCGTTCCCGTTCGTTAAAAGAGAATAAACTGGGAGGGATTTGTTTTTGCCAGATACAGAATCTGCTTTGAAGGGATGTTATGGAATTCAGGATGAAGTATTGCCCCCCTCCCCTAAGGAAATTAGGGGGACCCCCCAATCTTAAATGGGATAGTAATTCATACATATGCTCAGTGAGAACTGGGCCTGTGACATAAATGCTGTACTCATTTATTTTGCAATAGAATGGCTTTTTCAGTGAAAAGAAATAACTTGTTGCTATTATTCTGGATTAGAAATCTGCAAATAGGGAGGTGTTGCAAGTTATTCCTTGAGATGGAATAAACATCATTGGCATAATATTTGCTGTCCCAATTGGCTTTACTTTTCTGGCTCTGTTTCAAATACCTGCTGAACAGGATTGCCCTGATTTGTAAGTGTGTCAGTTGTTCTAAGCAAAGTAATTGTTTTGCCAGGTGACAGAAGATGCACCCAGGTAGGGAGTGGGAGAGAAGTCTCACCATGAGGGAAGCATTGCCCAGCCTGACCTTAAGGGTGCCATATATTGGTTGCGGGAGAAGCCCTTGTTTTGACCAGCATTAATATTTGGTTTTTCTTGCACCACAACAGAGAACTCTTGTTATTAGGCACCGTAAATAAAGATTGACTCCTAACATGGCATGGCATGGGATATTTGCATTCTTTATCACATTTATTTCAACAGTTACCATAATTTTAATAACAAAAATCTTTGTGTATCAGCATGGAATATACACAAATAGGTCCTATTCTTCCCCCAATAGAATAACAGAGGTTTTCTTTTCTCTACTTTGTTGAAAATATGAAATTGGTTTCAAAAATGGGGGAAGCAGTGGGTTTAAAAGGAATTGGGGAAACAAAGAGGGCAGATAGTAGGGGAGAAGGGACTGTGATGGAGAATGGCTACCGACCAGAGGGGAATCTATGCCCACTCACAGAATACTCCTCTGATAACTCCCATCAAGAATAGGCTACTTGGCTGTCTCCAAGATGCTCGGTGACCTGCATCTGGGTACAGATTTTGTTCACATTGGGGTTATGGCAGAATAGTATTGCCTTAAGGGGAAAAACTAGTTATATTTGAGTGCAGTTAAGGCTGTTTCTGTCACAGGCTTGGAGTGAAATTAGGCTGATGCTGTGCTTCCAAGAGAGAAGACTGGGCTTGTCACAACATGATAGGTCTGTGATGAATAGTGATTGGGGACTGGGCCCATGTGCACATCCTTATAAGCATATAAAAAACATTGAGAAGCTGTCAGTAACACATATTGATTAAGAACTCAGTTAAGAGGCAGCATTAAGATGAAGATTCTTAAAACTTGCCTCATGCTCTGTAGAAAGAGCAAGGCAGCAGGAAGAGTGTTTCATAGTTTGAGAGCCAGCGTGGAGAAGGCTTTATCTCTGTGCACACAAGTCTCAATGTCCTTAATGGGTCTTTGAGAAAGGCTGGTAAAACAGAACTTACAGCGTCATTATAGAGGTGAAAAAATTCCTTCAGAGAGCCTGCTTTCAAGATACCAAGTGGTTTAAAGGTTAAGCTCAGTACTTTGAATTAAATGCATGGAAAATAAAAATGCCTTAACATGATTCTGAAAATAAAAGGTATTGTAGGCACTGAGTATACTTTTTAAGAAGAACGTTTTCTAATAGAAACCATTAAATTGCTACCACCAAACAAACCTTCCCTTTGTTGTTTCATAACATGATTCTGGTAAGGAATGCGCTGGAGGAGGACTTCTGCAGAACTAAAACTGTAGTCAGGAAGGAGGTACTTCTGCAGGTATTGGAGTCCCAAACAGTTCAGAAATTTGTATTTAAATATCAGTAGCTTGAATTGGGCCCAGAATGAAATATTCAGTGCAGTTTTTCCAAAATTGGTGTCCTTTGAACAAACCTGGCTGCACCAGTTAAAATTCTGGCAGGCATATTCTGTAGTACTCTGGTTTACTGAACTAGCCAGTTACTTGGCTTTGCATAACAGGTACATACACTGATTTTTGCTGCCCCTGGGCCCTCTAAACTCTATTTCCATATTTGCTGCCACAGAAGTATTAGCACCTTAATGACCTTTTCTTCTGAAGCTTTAAACAGTTCATTGCTTATGTTATCTGTACTTGATCCTTTTCTGTCAGCTTGCCTGTTGCCTAGTACATCATGCTTTCTAAGGAAGTGGTTCCTTGAATATATTCTCTTTGTAAAAATGTTTTTTTTCTAATTTTGTTTATAAAGGGTGTCACTATAACCATTCCCTCTTCTTTTAGTTTTGTTTGCTTATACTCTTCTTCCATGGATCATCTGAATTATACTACTTTAGCCATAGATTTTTTCCTGTGAATTTTCAGATTTTTTAAAAAAAAACTCTTTTTTTCGTATTTTCCCTACTTAGTTGACATTCTTAATTTAAATATTTATTATATTATAAAATTGTTACTTTCACCAGGATTTGTCATGGTTTACAGTTAAGAATGAAATAATTAAACACCATCAATAAATATAACTTAATTAATAAATTCATGAATGGCCATAAAATCATTGTTACAATAAAAACTCACAATCAAGAACATTATTATTAGGTGTCCTGATATCCAGATCATAACCTCCAAAAGGTCTTTTGAACATCTGTGTTTTCATAGCCTGCCTAAAGGTTAGGAACAGTTATTGCCATCTGGATGGCCAGTAAAAGGCTATTCCAGAGGATCAGTGCCACAGTTGAAAAGCAGAGGTTTCTAGCTCTCCCAAGTATATCCTTCAGGGAAGAGACTCATTATTTATATCTTGGACTTGGATGAGTAGAATCACTTTTAGGCAGTTCCTGGATGGGTAGAATCACTTTTAGGCAGAGAGTCCCACCCAGTCCTGGATGCCAAACCATGTAGAGCTTTATAGGTTAAAACCAGCACTTTGTACCCAGAAGTTTATTACCAGCCAATGCAGAGCCTGTAACAGGCTGTACTGCATTTTGTATCTATTGAGAGCTCAATTTGGTTCCATGAGAGAATACAGTTTAAAAAAAGTTCACTGAATGCAGTGGGGAAGGCTACAGCAGTTGCGTGTACAGGGCTTTCACAAGTTCCCCCCAGGCTGACTTTCACAAGTTCCCCCCAGGGAGCATTTGTGCTCATGAAGACCTATTATTCTACATGAGAGGCAGGCAGTAATAATGTTTTTTAGCTATTAGGTTCTATGGCCTGAAAAAGTTTGAAAACCATTGGTCTAGAGGGCCTCCAAGTCCTTGGGGAGTGCTACCTCATCCAGAGTCACCACTGGAACAGATAGAGTGGGAGATGGCTTTTGATGCTGCGGTTCAACTTCAACTTGTTCCTCCTGGTCTCAATCCTAACAACTGCTAAGATCCTTACAGCTTCCAGAAACTAGGTAAAGGCCTCCACAGCATCACTGGTCTGCCCTTGGGTGGAGATATATATCAGGATATCATCAGCATACTCATGATATCTTCTCCCAGACTGATGGTTGACCCTCTTAATGTCTTCATGTAACTGTCAACAGCAGGGGCGGAGAGAGGGAAGAACCCTGCAGTACCTCACAGTGGAGTGGTCAACAGGTACTCCTCTCCCCCCCTCCCCCCATTAACTCCATTTAGGAAGGAGTGGAACTACTGAAAAGCAGAATCTTAAGTCTTACAAATGCTCTCATTATTGATGGTATCAAATGCTACTGAGAGATCAGAAGGTTGCTGTAATGGATGGCATGAGTGGGGAAGGTTCTGGAAAGGAAGTTCAAGGTTGTCAGGAGCAGGGAGAGGCATTCCAGAGCAAGCGCCTCCTCAGCCCGCAACAAGAGTGTGAGAAGACGAAGAGGATGAGGCTGGCCTCTCCCTAGAGTCTCACAGGGTACATCCACTAGTTGCTTTAGCATAGATTTAGTCTGGCAAGATTCTGTCTATTAGGTGCAAGCTAATAAAGGATCTGAACTGTACTGGATTGCCTCGTTGTTGTTCTGGGCTGAAGCTGACAGTTGCAGTGTAGATAACTCACCCATATGGTTTCTGTTCCATGGTTAGGTCTGAATGCTGACTAAAAAGGATCCATATAATCTGCCTCTTTTGGGATGCTTTGTGTTGAAGCCCCACCACAGTCTCTACAAGCATCTTTAAAAGGGCAATAATAGTTGATTACACGGTCAGAACTAGGGAGAGCCTTATCTAAAGGGAGTGTAGCACTGCCTCTTTCAAGGCAGGTGACATCATCTCCTCTCCAAACATGGCATTTATAATCTCCCTGATCCAGCTGATCACATCCCACCTACCTCCTGAAAGTAAGGCATGGATTTGGGGAGGATGTGCTCATTCTCCCTAGCATCGTATACACTTCCCCAGACCCCCCCAGGATAAAAGAAATCCCAGATGGCAGAAGATTGTACGTCAATTATCTCCATAGACGCTACCCATTCTGAGTCCAGAACTGAGCACATTTGAGCAGATTTATTGGCAAAATGTCCACAAGTCTTACAGCAGACTGGGCAGATCTTTCTAATTCTTGCTACCTACAAGGGAGCAGGTGACTCCTCCTATGCTAGGGCACAGTCCTGTCAGTGCAGTAAGAGCAGAAAAGCCCTTTGTCTCCACTCAATGGTCATGAAACTTCAATATTCTCTCTTTGGCTGTTAGCTTGTTTTGGAAGCCACTTGGATCTTTTATTCTTTGACATTTGGGAAATATTTTTTTCCACTTCAGATTTCTAGATCTCTCTTGTTACTTCTCATAACAACTCAGGCTCTCTTTCATATTGGTTAAACATATAGAACCTAATGCTTTCATTGTTCTTACATTTTGACAATAAGGTTAAATCTTGCTGGCACACCTGTTGTCTTTAATTTTCTGTGTTTAACTGCTTATTTGAAACTACCAATTTTTGGGCTTTTCTACAAACTGTACCTGGAAGTGTCCTGGTGCCCATTTTGTGTATCCACTGTGCTGTGGATAAGCTGGGTTTATGTTGCTTGAAGCAGATGCTGGCAAATAATTCTCTTTGCAAAACTCTATTCTGCATCATTAAGTTCAGACAATCTAAAATCCTCCTGTAATTCTAGCTCCCTCAATTTTCCCAACTTTTGCATGCCAGTCTTTCATTATAGTACCATGTCTATTTCAGAAGTTGCATTTTGCACTGTTTGCAATTTGCCATAGAATTCTTCAGTGTTTTCCACCATTTTATTTGGAGTAAGAGAATACACTTGGGTGTCATCTAATTTGAATAGCTAGGATTCTATCATTTATTGGGTTACCTAGTTATGTGCTTTTTGAGTATTATTCTCCATTCCTTCATATGATCTCATATTCTGTATGTAAAAGTGTCCCGTTCCAGCCTACCTAAACATACCTCTTCCTAAAAGATCCAATTTAATATGCTTCATTTCCTATTTGACCATTTCAAGTTCATACTTCCTACATTGGTTCATATTTCCTGCTTTCCATGTTCTTTATTTTTCATTTCATTTTTCATTTTTAATCTTCTGTAAGGTAAGAACAAACAAGAATACTAGATAACAACCCAGAACAATATATCTCAACATTCAGTCACAGGCTACATAATAACATTTAATTTATCAATAGAAGAATTATTAGCATACCTTATATAATCTTTCCAGATCTGATAAAAATGAGATTCTGAGAAACTGAGATATCGGTGTTTAAATTTGATCAGTAAATGTTTCCATAAGAGCAGTTGACTATATGGTAGCACGCCAATCATTCAATGATAGGTTATCTAGAAATTTCCAGTTTTGCTTACTTTTGCAGCCAGGAGTAAGAATACAATAAGCTCCTTTTTGTTTAGAGTTATCTCCCTCAAAACTACATAATAATCCAAAATCTTCTTGTTTAGTTATTATTCTAACCTCTGTGAATATTGTCTTCCACTAAGGCACCACCTTTTCACAAGTCTACCACATTAAGTATGAAAAAATGTTTCCTTTTGATTGCAACCCCCCCAACATTTCAATAAATAACTGTGCTATTTGCGCTAGTCTCACTGGATTTAAATGACAGTGATGTAATATCTTTCACTGCATCTCTTGTATGGAAGCTGATAGAAAACCACCTGATTTCCAAACTATTTACCACTTTGTTCCATTTATTTTCCTAAATCTATATCCCAAGCTTCTAGAGGGGGGTTACTTACCTCCAGTTCTAATAATAATTTATACATTTTTGAGATTGTTCCTTTGGGTTGGGAAAAGTAATTAATAATTACTTTTTTAAAAATAGTGAGATGCTGACCTTTTTATATCCTTTTGATTCAAAAAGGATTTAAGTTGGAGCCACATTAGTCAAGGTAGATAGGAACCTATTTATAACTCAATCTCTTTACTACATAGGGTCTTATTATTGTAGAAGTCTCTTACTCTCTGTTGCCACTGAAAACTCTCCAAGGCTTCAATTATGGTGACTGTTCTGATTAGAGAATCCTGGGTATGCCAGTAAAGGTGTTAGAGGAGAGATTCCCTCTATCAAAGCTGAATATCTTTTTTTTTCCAAACCTGAAATGCAGCTTTAGTAAACATATTACTTATATTGTCTATTTTTATGAAGACTTTTGGAAGAAAAAACATCTGGTTTATGGTTTTATTTGCCTCCTATTTATTTTCTAGCTGTATACGTTGTCTTGCTGGATTTTCCAATATGAAGGAAATAATATGCGCCAAATGTGCTGCCTGTTAATACAATTTAAAAAATGGAACTCCCCATCCTCCTTATTTCTGATGTCTAAATATGATGTTTATATTCTTAATTTTTTAGTATTGAAACAAAAATGTTCAATTTTTCTTTGCCATAATGTTAATATTTTGGAGAAAATCTATGTGGTTGCTAAGAGTTGACAGTGACTCGATGGCACATAATCAATCTACTGGAGGAGTTTGAAATTAAAAAAAAAATTATACTGCCACAATTTGACCAAGAATATTTAATTTTTTTATCCCAGATTTTCATTTCTTTTTTATTTTTTTCTACGTTGGGATAAAATTATTATTAGTTTGCTAATGTTTCTAATATTTGAAGGATTTTCTTTTAAAATACCAGCTACCTCATTCTGTATTTTAGAAGAGGTATGGAAGAACAGTTGTGACACTTGAAAATGTACTGTTAACACATCAGGTTCGGCAAATTCTTTCAATTCCATCTTAATGTATTTTGCTGTATTACTAGAATTTCATATTAGAATATCATATTATCTGCAAATAAATTTAATGATTTTTATCTCCCATTTTTATCCTTTTAATTTCTTTATTGCTCCAAAGAGCTACTGCTAATATTTCTATAATGGGGTAAAATAATAAGGGGGATAATGGACAGCCTTGCTTGGTACCTCTTGAGACTGTGAATTGCTCAGAATCATTAATTCTAATTTGGGCATTGGTAACACTATATATTTGATCTATCATGTTGAAAAAGGAATTACCAAACTTAAATATTTTAAAAGTTGGTTTTAAAAATAGTCTGTCCATACAATCAAAAGCTTTAAAGATATCTGATGAGCATATTGATAAGGAACATATGTTAATTTTATAAAAATGAATAATACTTAGTAATTTTCTCATGGGACTAGATATTTTGGAATCAAACCTGATTGATTGGGATGAATAATCTTTCCTATAATTACTTTAAGACGACTGGCTTAAATTATAAAATTTAAATATATAATTATGTAAAATATATAAATTATAAAATAGTTCAGTAAATAATTCATAAAAGAGATGGATCTGTAAGAAGATATTTCTAACTGGTCTTTATCTGGTTTAGGAATTAGAACAGTGCCAGGATAAGGGAAGATTTCCATGATATAGTGTGTTGCTTAATGACAAAAATTCTGGTATAAGAATATCCAAATGCCTTATAGAATTTGGTTGTTAACCCATCAGGGCTGGAAATTTTCCATTATTAATGTTTTTAAAAATATCTTCAACCTTGGATTATAAAAATGGAGCATCTAAGTCCTGAGCATCCTCTAAAAATAATTCTGGGAAGTTCAGTTTCTCTAGATACTAGTTGATTTTCTTCTGTTGCAGGGTTTTTAGAAGTGTACATTTCTACAAAATTTATACTAATTTTTAGTATTGGTGATAATGTGACCTTTAGTACCTTTTATTTCCTTTATATATCTCCTTTCTTTCACTTTTTTATTATTGTCAAATTCTTTTATTTTTGTTTTAATGGTAAAATATGGGTTGATATTTTGTCATTTTCTAAAATATCCAGCTCTTTACCTTTCTAATTGTTTATATATATTAACCAAGCCTGTTCTATTATACTACATTCCACGTTCGGACTGCAAATGTCCTTGTAAAATTAGGAACTCTTCCTTCAATACTCACACTATCAGTGAATAGGTGTCTCTGTCCCTGTTGCCTGTTTATATCATCACCTCCAGAACTGCTCATGAAAGTTCAGTGTTTTCCCAGTACTTCTGACCTGGGTTCTCACTATTTGGCATCCAAACTTCTTGTTTCAGCTGTGTCCATTAAGTGTTCTTGATCATGCAATACTGACTTGCCATTGCCTTCTTCCAAGTTTGATTAGGAGTTTCTTTTGTTGACTTGGTTTGCTTTCCTCATACCTGCTGTGTCCTACCTGCCCTCCTCCCCATTGTGGATCCCTCTGTTTTGCTCTTACTGGCAAGGGTGACCTTAGCAACAACTCAGACTCCTGTCATCATTGAGCCCTCCCACCTAGTCCAAGCAGAGGTCCTCTGGGAAATTATTATTAGTAAAACTCAAAAGACTTTGCTGAAGAAGAAAGTCTGAATCTTTTTCTAAAGGTAGAAAAGGTAAGGAGTAAGCATAGTTACCAATTCCTTAGCTTGGGAGCAATTCAGGATATGTTACTACCTGCAGAACTCACCTCCCATTTGATTATTGGGTGCCTGTATGTGCAAGTTGGGGAAAAATTACTTATTTGGAATTAGGGCAGGAAATAATGCCCTTACAATGGTTTGGTTTTGTAATAATACATAAGATAAAATTTTTCTGTGTAGTATATATGTGTATATTTCTGGATATGCATAAGAAACATGTATACATATGTACTGAATACAAATTCAGAATAGATTTAATTGGAAATATTTTACTGTGAGAAGGTGAGGCTATGAAGACAGAAGCTTGAAGAAAACTAAAGGGAGAGGATAGTGACTGTAGATCAGTTAGTTACATGAAGGACAGGAAGAGAAGGGTTGGTGTGAGAATGCAAAGAAACCATTCTTTGTTTTAGGAACTTGTGGCCTGAAGGTGAGATATGGCTCTAATTTTAGTCTAACTCCATGTTGTTTCCAGGGAGTTCCTTTTCTTAAAAGAAAGAATGGTGAGAATGGTTATTTGGATACTGTTGCTAGAAAGTGATTTAACCTCTTTTCAACAATGGCATTTATTGCTTTCTTTTGTGTTTTGCTGGGAGTGCCAGAAGCATAATGTTTCCAATTACAATATTTTTATTTATTGTTAGTATTTATGATATAGCTAACAATATATAATATAATTGAATAGTTAATATTTGAGTGATCCTAACAGCTATGATGATGGGTAAATTTTTTACAGCATTACAAAATTGCTTTATTATTGCTGTAAATAAAAAAGCAACATATTACAAATAATAGACTTCAAATTTAGATTTTATTTTATTTTTATTATAATTCATTGTTCCTGAATTTGATGTGATTTTCTTTTTAGACCTCTTTAGCTACACGTTTTGCTCAAGAAGCTTTTGGAAAACAATACAAGCAAACCATAGGACTTGACTTCTTTTTGAAAAGAATAACACTCCCAGGTAAGGTGAAATTGGAATGTAGTATAAAAATTGGGAGTAAGAATAAAGTGTTGAGGAAAGCATAAGAAGATGTAATGTAGCACTTCAAGAATTTGAACAAAACTTTGATGACTAACAAGGATAATTCAGTGCTACATAAGTCTGTATTTATAGTTACATTATTTTATATTTTGTGTGTACCATTTGTCTGAGATTCTTACATCTCTGACTTGTAACATGCATATGTAAAATACAGGAAAAACAGAATTAAAATGACCCTTTTGGACTCTTTAGATTCTGATATGTGAATGGTGTCTTATGCTAGGCAACATGAAATTACTGGCATTTAATAGACCACTAAAATTCAGGTTCCCCAGGCAGTCATAAAAATACAATTTGAGCATTCAAAATATCTCATTTCATGGTGCAAAGAACTATTTAGATGCCAGTTGTACTATGCTACAAGGAAAATGTAAAGAATTAATTCATAAAGACAAGCAAGATCTTAAGTTTATTTCTAAACAATTGGAAGTCTGAAAGGAGTTTTTCATTCATAATTCAATTTGCAAGCATAAAACTATGTAGTTGATGTAGTTTCTAATGCATTAAAAAACTGAAGTGAGAAGTCAATTCTCCTTGCAGTCTCACAGTGAAAATCTTGCTGTTATTACAGGCTGCATTACTATAAAACAAACAAAGTGCAGTTGAATTAATAATGCATAGGCTTGTACTTTTCCCACCTAAGTAAAACCAAGTTGGTCTCTTCTGAACAATAAATTAAATTAGAGCATCAGTAATTAAGTCTCAAAAATACTTTAGGTTTTAAAAAAACACTATCAGATGTATAGATATAGATTTGTGCAGGCTTAAATAAATAATTCTGATAACTTGCTTAAGTTGACGCTGGGATCTAGTTATCCAGACTTTTTTTGGCTAGGCCAAGAATAGATTCATTGCTGTGGTACTAAATTCTACATTTGAATGGTTATTTCTCTGTGAACAGAATAGAATAATCAAAGGGTACTAACCTTGTTCTTCTAGAACTATAAATATTTGTAATATTTATCGAGGCATTAGCAAATGAAAAGTGTATCCTATACACATGAGAGCATAAGCTGGAAATGTGAATTTCAATATGTTTGAAACATTGCAGGCCATTTCAGAAATATGAAATGAGAAAACACTTCATTTTCAATTATTAGACTTATTTTTCTCACAATCTCTGTAAGTCCAATTGGTGGATATTCAGTTGTTATTTCTCTAGAGTGTTTCACAAACGTGATTGATAGTCAGCTTTACAGCTATGCAAGCATCATTTTTTGAAGAATGAGTCTTTTTATGGTTCAGTTTAAAATATACTGTATGGCACAAATGAATACATTTTAAGAATATTAATTTTGAGAATTGTACTGGTTAAAATTAAAACTGGAGTATTTAATACAGCAAATATAAAGGAAAAAATGTCAGTCATTTCTTTAGAGTTATGGCATATTTAAATACAGCTGCATATTTTGAGTCTTTAGGTTGAGTTTATTATTTTATTATAAATGTTGATTCCTTTAATCTCTGTTTGCTCATTGGGTTGAATATTGATTTCAGTTTATATTTGGTAGCTGTTTTTTGACATTATTGAATTCAGTGAATAACATGAGATTAAAAAATGGGTTCGTAAGAGTGAGAATTCCAAGCATGTTTATGCATTGTTAAATTTGGCTGAAATTAGTGAGGTTTGTTTATGAAGCTTCTTCCACTCAAGATAAGAAAAGTTTCCCCAACTCTCTTTAATTGGTGGATACATTTGGATCTTTGCCCCTCTCCAAACGTGCACACAAAATATGGAGGAGCACAGTCCACATAAAATACAGAGAAGAAGGAACAGAGGCAGCAAAATATCTCTGTATACATACAGCTCAGACAAAATACAATGAAACAAAACAAGAAACCAGTGAATTCACACCAAAACAAAAGAAAGCAAAAAATTTATACTACAGGCATTCAGCATGGAGAAAAAATTCCCTTTGCTTCCTTCTTTGTGAAGGATGGTTGCTGTTTTTATTTCTTTGTCAGGGGTGAAAGGGGGAGGAATGACTCAGTTAATTTAGAAGTGAAATTCAGGCTGCTGTTGCGGCCTGACATTTTGATATTCTAGGAATTCTTTTAGGGCTTTGCAGCATACCAAGCAACAGACAGACAGACAGACCAGAAATTGGCTATGTTGAGATTTCCCTAGATAGATAAACAAAGAAACTTGGCCATGTTGAAGTTTCTGTGGTAAGTCTTGGGATTAGCTTTTCTGCACTTCTCTGTTGGGACAGTATCAAGTGATTTTTATTTCACTCCTGGAGCTGCTGCCTATTGAGTAGATGCCTTGGCTAAAAGTAGAAAGTTAATGTGTAAGATAGTAAGGAGTCGCCAGTGGAAGGGAGAATTAGCCAAATTGTCCTCTTAGCGGAGCACCTATTGAATCAAATTATTTTCTGCAAATAGGAGTGACATAACTTACCACACAGACCCTTCATGTTCAAATGCTGTGCAGAAAAGGATCTCTGAATTGGGATTCTTGTATTTAGGATTGGAGCATAAATTTGTATATATGCTTGTATTATTTAAATATTTCATAAAATAATTTCTCTAGCTGTTATATTTAATCAAACACCGTACATCAAATTACGTAAGGCAAAATGAAAGGTAAAGATTCCGTGCTCAACTGCTAGCAACTACATTCATGAAATTTCTTGGCAGTGTTACTGGAGTGGTATGCCCTTGCTTCCTTCTCCGACGACCACTCTGCAAGTTTCCCCATGAATACTAACTAAGTTGACTATGTTTAGCTCCTGAGGTCAGACAGGGTTTGCTACAAGATTAAGATACAACATGCAAAATTAAGCACACTATTATTAGAGACAAAATTGTAGGAATTCAAGTAATAATTTTAGATAAAATAATTTATCTTAAATTGATTTTATCTTTTAACACAGGGTATCAGTGTTAAACAATAACACAAGAATGGACAATATATCCGTATTAAACTAACCCAATTTTCTTTGATTAGAATAATTTTATGATGTAGCATGAGTATATACATGTAGTTCAGTATGCTCTAGATGTAACCACAGTGCAGATTTTTGGCTTAAAATAATGTTGTTGTTAGACAGAGGCTTCACAGAAACGGATTCTTAAGAGTCAGAGTCAAAATACTGCAGGAAGATTGCAGATATAACCCAGTAAACAAGGTTTTATTGTGAGGAGGTTTTAAAAGGCTTCAGCAAAAGAACAGAAGTGTTTTTAGTTCCATCTTGATGATGTAGAACTTAACTAAGGTTATCCAGCGTGATGAGTGTACTTTTAGCAGGTTATTGAATCCTGCTAGTGACCAAAAATGTTGGGATATTTGCCCTGTATTCTTAATAAACTCAGCTTCACACTTGGTTGAACATTATTTCCTATGTAGTACAACAAAATGAAAGTTCCAGCAACCTTTAAAAAATAGGTTTTAAAATAGTTCACTTGCAAACTTTAATTGTAAAATTCTTTAAAATGTAGGTTATTGAAAATATTTAGTTTTGTGTTATACTTCAATGGCTTGTTAGTTGTACCTGGGGCTTAATTTTGGAAGCCAGAACATTTGTGTGAATTATTGCTATTATGTCCCAAATGAGTAATAAGCTTCAGATAAAAAATACAGAAAAACATACCTGAAGAAAATGTAGAAGTATATTTTCTTTTTTATGTATTTGGGGCTGGAGGAGAGCCACGGTCAAAATAGATTGTGTGTCATGCAGTTGTCAGAGCCATTAATGCCTTTTTGGAGCCCATCTCCACAGATTTATTTATTTAGCACCCTCATCTGCCATCCATGGGGAAAAGCTGCCGAGCAAGGCCCATTGGCATGAATGTGTGTGTGTGTGTCTTGCATCAGAAATCCTATAAGGCAATACATTTACTTAGAGACATGGCTGAAATATTGATGATTCTGGATCTGAAAATACCAGCTACAGCTGTCTTAATAATAGGCATTTAACAATATCAAAATTAGGCCACTTTCTTCTGCAGCTAGAATTGTAGGGGCCATTTGTCTGGCCACCCTCTTTTATACAAGAACTAAAATGCTCCCTTCCAGCAATTTTACAGGAAGATTAAAGAGCCTATTTCCTTATTGTGAACTGTCTCTCTGTTTTCATAAGTTAGTTAAAGATGCAGCTGCAATTAGCAGCATATATGAACTTAATTAGAATTGTCATCATCCAAATGAGAAGTTATTATATAAATAATACTAGATAGTTCAATTATATGCTTTATTGTTTGAAAACTTGCAAAGAAGGTAAATGAAATAATTGCTGATTTTTAAAAAAGACTAATTTAATAGGTTTTACTATGCATTTGTGTTAGAAAATATACAATTCAGTCTCAAGTTAAGAGTCATTTTCTTAGTGTGACAAAATCCTTCTTCCTTTACTCATCCTTTCAGGGTGATACATTCAAGAGCAAGACTATATTGCTGTTGAATGTATGTCTGATTAGGGTTTTTGAGGGGGGGGTCAGAGGATTGTTTTTTTACATCAGTGTAATGGGAAAAATGCTATTTTGTTTAAATTCCACCTATTTGTATTAGGTCCTTCACATTGTGAAGGATATAAACAGTAGTGGTGCGCAAAATATTTCAAATTCAATGTCTTTCATAGTCCAAAAAGATTTTATTGGGAGCTAGGAATGGGCTGTTTTGAGTTTGGAACAGTTCCAAAATGGCAGAATGGTGTTGGAATGCTTCTGGTAAGGTTGGAACTGCTGCTTCACATTTGAAATAGAGTGCTTTAAACTTGAAATATTTTGCAATCCACTAGCAAAAAATATTAAAAAGGCAGTCCTGTAATGTGAGGCCTTGACTTCAAGAATCCCTTTGGGGATTTTTTTCAGGATACATTTACATTAGTGTTCAAAGATTTTAGCACAGAACAGTGAATTGGTTATATAGACAAATTTATTTCACTGAACTGTGCTAAATTGTGGCATATGCTGGCAATATATTAAATCAGGATACAAAAGTTGGCATAGGGCATAAACATCACTTATGCATTGTTTATCTCTCTCTCTCTCCCTCTCTCTGGCGAGAGATAAAAAGTGTGTGTGTGTGTATTTCTATTTTGTTAGATTTAGCTTTGGTTGGGAAATACTTGGGGTGTGGTCTAAAATACATTTGAGCATTAAGTTCCACTGAATTCAATAACATTTAATTCTGTGTTAATGGGATCACTCTGTTATTGTCTGTCTGAAGATTCTCCCGGCATAGTTGGTTTTTAACTGCTGTAAAAAAACTTAAGGCATAATGCAGCCAAAATTAAACTTCACTTCAGCTTAAGTTAACTTTCAAACACAATTGAGGAAATAATAAATTTAAATGTGTGTGGGGGAGATCATGTTGATTGATCAGGTATATCATGTTGATTGATCAGGTATATTGATCAGTCATGTTTGATCAGGTATAAAAACTTACAATTAACATAAAATGAGATTTAAAATAAGTAGGATTTGTCTTTAAAAATTCACTATTTTAAATCAAAATTAATACAGAAGATTCCAAAGATTTTGTTTTTAGAGTGCATAATGAAGGAAAAATGTTTTGGTATATGCACTATATTAAGCTGATTGTTGCAGGTACAGATATATTTCAGCTGTAGTGGAGTATCAAGAAACTTCACTATACTGACTGCCAAAACTTAAGGCTTGATGTTTTAGCTGAAGAAACCCAAATGGGTTTTAGACTGTTTCTGTAGCTCCATCAACAGATAATAGTGAAATTTCAAAGAATAATTTCTGTGCAGCTTTTCTCTCTTTTAAATAATTTTTTTAAAAGCCTTTCTTTTTCATAGTTCAAAATACTTCAACAGGAGGAAATGCCATGGAGAAAAGTGAAAATAAAATGCTGTTCTTGACAATATGCCCCTTTTTGAATTGCATTACTAACAAAGGAAAAGTATTTCACCCACAAGGAATATTTGCTAGAGGACTATTAATAATGAAAATACTTTTGCGACACAGTAACCTTCACAAAATTGTATTATATTTTGTTTATAGGCTTGGGTCCAAAATCTACTCTGCATCTGCCAATTTGGGGTTTACTTTTTTGTTTCTAGAGCACCAGCCCATCAGACCACACTGCAGAGCAATTTGTGATACGGCTGAGGACGGAGTGTAAATTGCCGTCCAAATCCGGAATCTTCCCTGAGCTAATGAGTTGTTAGGCAGGACGTTTGGATCCCCAGTGCATTTATCATTATACCATTGACAGAGGCTGGGCTCCATGCGCTGTTGGGTTCTTTGCTTGTATGGCAGACCATGCCTTTAATCATATTATCATCTTAAGAGGTGGGTGTTATTTAAGATGAAGTAGTTACAATTTGGAACACTTATTTTATGCCTCCAACAACTTAAAAAACCTAAATGTAGCTGCTAGTTCATTTTTTGGCCCAGTTTAATCATTTGGGGCCAGTTTACCAGAACAATTGTCTTCTGTGGATACCAGGTGCAGTGTGGGCGGGGGGAATCCTGAGAAGGAGGTTTTCTTTGTGCTGGTGCCTTTGCTGTAGAGTACAAAATAGCCCCCCAAGTCTTTGTCATCCTTTGGGGACTTGATAAAGATACTGCCATTCACCATGGCCCCTTAAATAGCTCACCTTTTAAACAAATAAAGTACTAGTTCTTTGATGCAACCTATGTTTGGTAATTTGTGTTTCTAAGACTCCAGTACTGTACATTTTACTCTGGAAGTAAGCCACATTGATTTCACTGGGACTTACTTCTGAGTAGATGTATGTAGGATTGCATTACCAGGGATTTCTATCTCAAGAGCAAAGTTTTATGCTGCATTTTATAACATTTAAAATGTTTTAATTAACTAATATTTTGTATTTCAATATTATATTTTATTTGAGTTGTGTAGGTTAGAAAACATTAGCTGGGCAGTCAAATAAATCTGCATTTGAAATTATCATTCTACTTAAAAACAATTTGTCAACGCAATATGTACAACTGCTGCTTGAGAAACACAAGAGTGAAGCCTCTTAATGAACTTAAGCGTTCTTTGAAATTTGATGTATTATGGCCAACCATGTGTTGTAAGCACTGGAAAACCTTGTGGTCAATCTTACTCACCTTTTACAAGAGAAAGACATTAGCGGTGAACACGTCTTACATAGGTATATTGCATAGTGTCTTAGTTTCAGTATTGAATGTATAGATTATTTATATCTGATTCTGTAACTCAGCTATGTCATATACATTAGCCTTTTGTTCCCCCTTCCCCTTTTCAGGAAATGTAAATGTTACTCTTCAAGTATGGGATATCGGAGGCCAAACAATAGGAGGCAAGATGTTGGATAAATATATCTATGGTGCACAGGTATGGTTAAAGAATTATAAACTACTGCAGTTTCTTACTGGTGGTCTTCCTAGAACGTTTACTATAAAAATGATAGTTTACAGCATAATTTTAAATGAGTATTAAAATGTAAGCATATGAATGAAACTTATTTGATCATTGATTTTGCAGAACGAGGGTTATTTTGGACAAGGTGCTTGGACAGTACTTTTTTTTATGAATGAAATGTATTAATTATATATCCCTAATAGCACTCTGAAACAGATGTTGCTTGCTTTATATTGTGAGCTCAGTTGAAAACAGCAGTTTTCATCATGTTTATTTAGATATCCCCATGGATATCGAAATAGGCATGCTTGCTGTTTGAGTACAGATGCTTCCTAGTGAGAAAGAGGAGGAGGAGGAGGAGGAGCAGGAGGAGCAGGAGGAGCAGGAGGAGGAGGAAATTAAGGGCAATCCTATGCCATTAAATTTGTTCAGCTAGCTGAATTTCTGGGAGGGGGGTATACAGAAGGTTACCAAGTAGCTAAATCTTTTTACAAAACAGTGAAAATAAACAGTACTTTACAAGTAAGGAAACTTATGTTAATAATAGTAGTTAACACATATATAACCAGTGCATGATTTTAGAACAAAGTTTTAGACAATATTTTAGATAAATACACACATACATACGCAGACATCTATTTTTGATATATTTAGTTTCTTCCGGAGTAATGAAGAAAATAATTGAGTATTAGATGAATCTTGGGGATGGTGATGTGTAAATGTAAAAGAAAAATTGTTGATGAAGGGAAACTGGAAATTGCACACAATGTTTAACAAATCTGAGTCAACTGCATTGCAGCTGAGGAAACAAATCAAGATTTCTGACATAAAATGGGGAAGCTCTAAAACAAAATTAAATCTTATAATAACATGGGGATTTCTCTATATGTGAAATATATTATATGCACGATGTTTAGAGCATAATGGAATTTGAGATTGTAAAAGGTATATTTTCCATGTAATCAGCCCTAAAATATTTTCTTGGTAATAGTAATTTTAGTGGAATTTATTTTCATTTGAATGCATAAATGAGTTGACAAATTGGTTTTTGAGGGTTCATGGCATCAAACACAAATCATTAGAGTAATTCTTGAAATTGCATGATAAAGCAGGTCATTTTAATTGTCTGTCTATTGCAGATTTGAGGATGAAAACAGGGAATACTTGTTTATCTAAAGCCACCTAGTAATTTAAAGATAACCACTATTTGAACGATAGTCTGATTCAGTTTTAACCATATTTTATATTAATTCTGTTAAATTTTTAATGTAGGGAGCAACCAGGTGCCCCATCCCTGTTTTTCTGCTACTTATTTTGTGAACATTGTTTTCATGAAAACAGCATTTCTAACAACTTTGGGGATATCCGTGTTCTAGACAGTTGCCCTCCAAATCCTGCTGAAGTGCAACTTATAGCAACCTTAGCCATCATGACCAAAGAAAAGGACACTTTTAGTTAGCAAAGGTCTGTTTCCTCACCTCTGTGTTACATAATTTAAGCATGGTCTCTGGTCTTACTTTCTCCATCTAAGATGAAATTCTTAAGCATAAAGAAAAATGAAGGATGGAGCACATTTAGAAATTTATAGCATTTCTTTGATATCTTCCATATAATCTGCTTAATCATCCATATTAGATGTAGTCTGCTGCTATTTTAATCACGGGGCCCCAGGAGATTATACTGGTTTGAGTATGCAGTAGATGTAATGTTGATTATGACATTCTACAAGCTAAAACTGAGTTTAACTGCCAGTATCAATGTCAGTTAATAACCTCAGTTATTCTCATTTATTATCCAAGAAGTTTGATTAACTCTGATATTATTGTCCTTCTGGAACCAGGTTAAAAAGGAGGTCTTCCAAAGTTTTCTTTTAAATTTAATACTATATATATATTTATATTGCTCTAAGATTTTTTTAAAAAAATTGATAATAATTGTATTATATTATGAATATTTTACAGTTACATATGTTTGTATTTTTGTACACAATTGAGAGTTGCTTGATTGTGGTGGTTTAGTAATGTAATAAATAGATAAAATTTTCAGTATGACACAGTTTAAGCAGTCTATAAGCAAAAATAAATACAATTTTTTGCTGCAGTTCCGTTTTGGTCAACATTAAGAATGCAAGGCCATTTTTTAAAACAATATAATTTTTTCAACCACTAGATTCTGTATTGAATATGCTGATTTTGTCTTTTTTGTACCTGTGTGCCATATATGAACTTGAAAGAGTATCTTTCCCCTTGTGCAGAATCTATGTATTGAGGGTTTTTTTTAATGCATCAGCCCTTATGTTAACTTTATGCAACTTAGTTGTCTGATTTTTGTCATTAATATTATCCTTCACATAAGGCTTTTCTTTCCAGGCTGTCCTTTTGGTGTATGATATCACCAGCCAACAGAGCTTTGAAAACTTAGAAGATTGGCATAATGTTGTAAAGAAGGTCAATGAAGAGTCAGAAACTCAACCACATGTGGCCCTTGTAGGCAATAAAAGTAAGTTGTTAAATTGTTATTTAGCTGGAATCTTTTGACCTAGCTAAAATGCAGATCAGCAGCATGTTCTCTATTCACAGCTCTACAGTACAGCGGTGTGAGCCCCAATCTTGCAGACATCGGTACATGTGTGGTCCCTTTCATTTTACTGGCACCATGGTGCATTGATTTTGGCAGGCTCCAGAACTGTAGAATGTAATATTTCATGCATTAGACCAAATGGGGAGTGCTGTGTTGTGACAGCAATCACAATGTTTAGTCTGCTGGGGGATATCACTTCATGGAAATAACCTGCTTCAGTGATTAGCAGCATGACATTACCCATAAAACTTGGAAAATTTTGCCAATTTGTTTTCCTTACTTTATTTTTAATACAAAATGGCTTTTTATTGTTTAGAATCCCTTTTTTTAAGCCATGACTGATCAACAAATTGTGCCTGATTTTTTTCCCTATCTTTGTTAATAAGTAACAAATAATAAAACTTGTTTTGAGAGAAGCTTAATTGCACTGTCAGCTTATTACACAAATAGGTTTAAACCTGGAAGAGCTTAGGATCCATGTTTTGGCAGTATTGTTGAAAAAAAAATAAAGATTGCAAATAATAGGATAGGTTTGTTGTTGTTGTCGTCCTCCCCCTCCCCCTCCTCCTCTTCCTCCTGTAATTATAAGAATACTTATATAGACCTTGATTTCCTTGCAGACATTTTAAGAAATCTTTAGTTTGGCTATTCAATTTGTCAAAAATAAGACTGCTGAATGGTAAAATATTGGCCAAATATTTTTAAAGCATTGATTTTATTAGAACAATAAAAAGGTTAATTTTACAATAAGTGAGATATTCATGCTAATTACAAAAACAAATATATTAAGTTGCTTTATAGCATTATTTCTTTGTCTTAAAGAATGCTATACCATTCTTCATAAAAGGAGATTTAAGAACATTGTAGAATGGTGAAACTGAAATATTTAATAATTAGCAGGAAAGACAAAACAAACATAGCAGTTAGTTCTGCATAATCATAGCGGCAGTGCTGGCTTCCTTCCATTCCCTAATGAAGCAAAAGACTCACCCTGTTTCTAGGGTCTTATGGAGGGAGAGCCGAGAGCATCCTCAGATATTCCATTGGTAGTTTACCCTTTTCCTTCTTAGACTCCGTTATTAGGAGGGGAAGCACCACTGAGTACCTTTCTGTACAGGCTGTTTAAATCTGAGTTCCAACCTGTGGCTCTATAAAACTACAAGGATTTTCAAGATGAATAGGCATTTGTATCACAGGCTGATGTCTTAGTTTTGAGGCCCAGGGAATCTCAGGTAGTATTTTTGGAGTAAATATCCTCTGAGCAGAGAGTACTCTTTCTCCAACTTTCAGGTCAGTGGTGCCAAAAAGATGGAAGGGACTCCCTTACAGACATAGGTGAGTGGCAAACCAGAGTGGCTCCTTAGGATGCCTATAAGAAGCAACAGCTCTGACAGTGAGAACAGTAACAGTTCTCTTGGAATTAACCAGTTATGGTTAGTGCCTCCTTGCTCTAGGCCCAGTCATTCCCAGATATTCCAGTAGATGCTAGATATTTGAAGGGCTTGAATGAGCTGCCAAGGGCATTAGAGTTCATGGTTGACTGTTCCATGGATAGCTTTCAGTTTGATCAAGAGCCATGACATTGAGCATGGGGATCTGCTGGGGACTGTGACTTATACATTGGGAAGAGAACGGTTGATTCAAAATTCTGGTTACCTTTTGGGAGTGGGGGTGAACCATTAGCATCAGTGCTCAAGGAGAACAAGGTCATTAGAAGGTCTGGCCTGTAGCATCTAGAAAGGATGACACCAGATCAAGGAAAATAGCCTCATTTTCACGACAGAGACCAAAGAAATTATACCTCTTGATCAGGAACCAGACAGGGTGGTTCCTGTGGCCCCACTGCAGCAATCAAGAAAACTCACCCTCCCCAGGTCCAAGGAAATGAACTTCAGCATGATGCTGCAGAGCTCCAGGTGAGCAGCAGCTTGCAATGTTTTTGGTGCACCTGGGAACCCAGTGCCACCAACTGATGGATGCTAGGAGACGGTTCAACTAGGATGTGATCTGGGCTCATAAAGAATATCCGGAGACAGATTCCTTACATAATCAATTTCCAAGGTTGGGGCGAAAAAACCCTCCATAGAACATTCAAGCCATCAGGCTCCTATTAGCTATTGATGCCATAGGACAAATCCCTTTGGAAAGTGGCGCTGAACCTCAAATCCATAAAGAGGTTCATCAGATAATTAAGGTTGAAGGTGAAGACCCAGTGTTCCTTTGCAGAGGCCATTATACTAGATCATTTGTTGGTATCAGTAGAGCTAACCCATCATATCAGTGCAGTCGAGTTGTCTCAGGTTTACCTACAACAGCAACCAATTTCAGTTCAAGGCACACCCCTTTCACTTTGTATCATCAGTCCAGAAACTTGCCAGAGTGACAGCAGCACTGGTAAGTCATTTACAAACCAAGACATGCATGTATATTCATGCTTAAATGAGGGCACCATTTATGGACAAAGCTACAGCCAATGGTGCGTGCTTGGAGGAATAGTTTCATGGTGAAGTGGGCCAACAGCTCCATCTCCAAACAGGTACTACTCTTAATGGCCCTGATTGACACAGAGAAACAAAAGCTCTTTCTGTTGCAAGAACAGCTGAACAAGATTAGAAATATAGGTATTGCAGTCCCATGGATTTGTTTTCATTCACACTCCCTGCATTAATTTTCACTCACATTGTCAATGGGTTGTAATATTGATTGAAGGAAATTAAAAAAGTGAGCCAGCTTTATACTGGTGGCTGACGCAGGTGCACTTGTTGAAGTACTTATTGGTCCACCTTAGAGCCCAATACCACAGAAACCATTCAGTTATGCTGCAGAAACCTATGAGCACAGAAATTGTTCCAATGTGAAGTGGTCCTTCTCATCACCCAGCAGGAGCCAAGAGGTCTATAAGTCCAAGACTGAAAGAATAGGTCTGATCCACACATGCAATATATTGACCATCATGCACAAGACATGGATGTCCTTAGCAGCTGGAATTTTTGTCCAAATGATGAAGTGTGCCTTGTGGCATCATAGTGCAAGCTTTGTCCCTTACAAAGTTTTGTTCCTTACAAAATCTACTACTACTGATCATCATCACCATCACCATCACCATCATCATCATCATCATCATCATCATCATCATCATCATCATCATCACAATCAAAAGTGGCAGAGCTTGCATTGCTACATTGCAATGCATGTTTTATCATTCCCCACCCAATGCCCATGGCACTTGAATAACCCAGGGGGAGCCAGATCCAGAGAGATTCAGATGGAACCTTTTCAACTCATGACCATGACAGAAATCCATCTCCTATTGGTTATTTTTTAAAAAATGAATCAGTACAATAAATAATTGCCTTATATTCTGTGGCAATGTTGCCGTAGCACTTTAGGAGGTAGCAGTAATAGTTGGCTCATCATTATCCCTTAGTCTATAGCTAATCTTAACAACTTCCTTCGCATCCACCTTCCCACTTAGGCTTTCCATTATCTTTAGTGAGAGCAAGATTGAAATTATATTCCCTTTTGTTTAAAACCTAGTTATTTAGTTAACCACTACTATGAATTAACAAAATATTTTTGCGACATAGGGACCTGCTTTATTTTTTTCTTCTTCCTGACAAACTCAGCTGATGTTTTCTTCGTTTATCACATTTATAAGCAACACACATAAGTGTCAAGTCAACATTCCTGCTGGATAAATAGTGACCTAAAATTAACCTTGCTGCATGGGAGCTGCTGTTACTAGCTTTACAACTGGCTGGAAGGCCTGAGGGCAGCTCTTATCAGCAATTTGTAGAAAGGGTAGGGATTATCAGGCAGCGGTGTATGGTAGATGAATGAGTGATGTCTTTTCACGTCGATATTAACCAGATCTTTTTTAAGCAAAGCCCAATAAGTCAGGTTTTTAAACAGTCTTTGTGACAGATGGATCTGAAAAGAGAGTGCATCAGTGCTAATTAAAAATGTTGATGGTGTATTTGCCTGAGTGATGATTAATTGATGCTGGAGTGCGGTCTGGGAGCAGGAAATGTACTGTTGTAGTGTGAAGTTTAAAGGTTACATTTTAAAGTAACATGTAAGGTTAATGCATTGAACTGTCTGAACTGCTGGAGCAACAGAATTGCACTTGAAACTGCCAATCTTGATTTTTTCCTAAGGACTCAGATAATTCTATTCTTGCAGTGCTCCTGCCAGGCAATGAAGACTTTTCCCAGGGCAGGTCAATAGAGCCATCTCCTTTGCTTCCCCAAGGACAAACGTTGCTCTGCTGCCCCACTGGCTGAGCAGCTGGTCTGCTGTGGCTCTGAGGAGACCAAGTGCAGTTGGAACTGAACCATAGGCTCAAATTAAAAATAGTTTAAAAAGTAAATTAGATCACATATAATGGATTAAAATTTAAAACATACAGACAGATGATAAATGCACACACTTTATTTTATAGAAACCCCAGTGTTCAAACTAATAATGGTTACAAACCAATCAACATCCTCATTTAGGTAAAACTGGGAATATAGTCCTCAATTATTTCCTTTATTCAATTTCCTCAAACTCTCAGTACTTCAAAATTTAACCTCATTATACCCAAACGCATGAAAATGTTTAGGCAAAGTGGATTGGCTTACATTCTTTTCTGTTATGACTTCTGTGTTCACTAATGTGTGCCTTATGCAGACCAGTTTATTCCTGCATATAACAAGAACATTTGCAGTGTGGAATCAAAAGTAAAACAAATCTAATACTCTTTGATCTAGAGTAGAGATGAGCAACCCACTCAAACTCCTTTTTTGTAGCCCTTGGTGTCCTCTGCTGAAATTTGGTGCTAATAAGCAGGAAATTGGTACTGTAGTTTGCTGTCAGTTTTTGATAAGAAAGAAGTAGGTATGTTAAGCTTAACATTCCTGTATAACCCACTATCTCTCCCAATCAAAAGTGGGCCAAAAATTGTGCCTGTTTCTCTTATCTTGCTATTGACTGGTCTTCAGCTGCTTGGGGGGAAATCACTGGTGGCTGTAAAATACTGCCTGTCCCTAGAGAATTTAAGAAAGTTTTAATGTTACAGCAGTTTGAATAGTTCCAATATATATCACAGAAGAATTGTGGTTCTGTTATATATTGTCTCCTCTTAACTAGCTGTGAACAAAAAGTTCCTTCTGATTTCAATTTAGTTTATGTTCCAACAGGGGAATTTAGTAGCAGCCTTGCCATAAGCATAAATGTTCCTAATAATGTTTTTCATATAGCCAGAATGGGTATCAAATATTAAATATATAACCATCCTGTGCTTTTGCTAATTAATACTTCTGTGCTGCAAAATCCCAACCATCTTTATTTACAAGAAACCCCTGATCCTACATAGATTCCATAAGCTGTTGTTAGAAAATAAAACTTGACTGTTCCTGTGTGCAGAGAAAAACTATAATGGCAGGCTGGGATGGAGGTGGTGGTAGAGCATTCTGGGGGACTGAAGGTGACTCATCCTCATCAGGTTAATTCTAGGTGAATGGATGCTTTAGGGCAAGCTGGATTCCCCATGGCAACCTTTTTTGTGAGAGTACAACATTAACTTTGCCTTAAAAAATAAGAACAGATTTATTTTTGCTGAGTCTAATATGGGAAAGTACTTTTTCTTCATCTTCAATAAACTAAGGCTTGTTTCATTAATCGTCTCTGGGTCTTCAATCTCTTCACTGATTCAAGAATCCAAAAATATACAACAAATTGCTTTCTATTCTATTTACATGCAGTAATGCTTAAAAGTTGTGAATCCCTTTGAATTTTCAGTATTTCTGCCTAAATACTTGTTCTTTGATTTATTCAGGAAAATTATCCAAAGCTACGTATTTGTGTGTATAACAAAAACATCAACTGACTCTTTTGACACTTTGAATCTTGCTTTGTTTACATTGTATATTCATTTTCTAAGGCTCCACCATTCATTTCTAACCTTGTAGCTTTCACACAAGTTCTGCAGTATTGATTCTACCCAATATATCCAATATTAAAAACATAAAGACAGTTTCTGGTGATTTATGGAAATGCCTGACTAGTTTTCTCAACAAAAATGTGGACATGCTTTACCACTGCTTTCTTCCAAAGTGTTTTTCAGCTTATCAGTCTAGCTGACATCTTTGGAATTTCCTGGTAGACTTCCTTACAAGGACTATCTAGGTCCAACCCAGCCTAGCTGTGCAGGGAGGGACAGCCTAGGTTGGCTAGGTTCTGTCACCTGCTGCAACATATCTGGTATCATTTTTGTGCAATGATTTTATTTTGTTAGAACTTGTCATCCATGGCTGATGGAAATCAGGTGGTAGAGGTGACCAGTGCAGTGCCTTGACAGTTTTATTGGATGACTTTCTGTGGATGAGGACTGGGAACATAGACTAAGTATTTGGATCTCTCTGTTTTTGTACATTTGGTCCTTATGTATTTTGGCTAATTATAGATTTGTTCAGAAGGCCTGTTTCCTGGAAGTGATCAGGAATGGGCTATTAGTCTTTGTAAGAGAGACTGTGATCTTTTAAAGTGGTATTTATTGGACCCAAGGATAGAAGAATGGTCAATAGCAGATCATAATTCAATAATTGTAAAATTAAACAGAGAATGTCTAGACCTAAGAGGTGGAAACTGAATGGACTGTTATTACTGCAAGAAGGTGTCAAATCGAAGTGTAAGCAGGAATTAAAGAGCTTTTTCCAAATTAATTTAACTCTTGATGTTTTTTGATCTAAAGTATGAAAGTTTGGTAAAGCATTTATGAGTGGATTGTTTATCTCTCTGGCATCAAATAGAAAGAAAGCCATGCAAAAACAAAAGGATGTACTAGTAAATGAATTGAAGCAATTAGAATGAAAACTTAAACATAACTCAGCCTTAGATTTAAAACAAAAAATCCAAGTGATTTGTAATCAACTAATTTTAAGTAAGGCAAATGAAAACTATAAGAAGTTGAACTTTGCTGAATAGAAATAATTTGAAAAAGGCAATAAACAAGGTAAATTGTTGGCCTATCAGCTGAGAAGAACAAGAGAAACAAATTCTTACTTCTGTTTGGATGGAGGTAGACACATCTCAACAACAGAAGAGATGATGGAGCCATTTGTTAACTATTACTCTAGATTATATAATAGACATCTAATCCAGAAAAGATGGAAGAAAATCAACAAAACTCTTAATAAATTAATAGCTAAATATGAAACCAAAGCAGCAGTAGAGAAGCTGAAACTGAATAAGTCTTTGGGACCTAATGGTATCTCTGCAACATTCTCAGTCCTATGAGGTAGGCAAGGTCAGGAAACAGTAGGAGTTAGGACTCTTGTAATGTACTTTATTGTAATTAGGATTTTATAACAGAATCTTGAAAGTCTGTCAAAGTCCTCTGTACTCCAACTTACACCTAACACAATCAAGGCAAAGTTGTTCTGAATTTCTTTCTCTCTACTTTCCCAGGATTTCTTTTTTCCAACAGCTCTACATTCTCCTGACATTCCATCACAAATATATTATAAGATCTTTCAAGAAATCTTGATAAAAATATTAACCCAGATAATGAATGAGATCCAGTAATGCAAAGTACTTCCTTTATCATGGAAAGAAACTTTCATATGTAGACTTATCCAGTGACATAACCTATTTCTTTACTGAATGCAGACTAAGCTTTTTACAGCAATACAGTAATACCTCGGTTCACAAACGCTTCTGTTCATGAACAATTTGGTTTGCGAACAGCAGCGTTCGCAAAATTTTGCTGCCGTTCACGAACTCCGCATCGGGTGACGAACACGACCTGCGGCCATCTTCCCTGCTCTGACACGTGGTCGTGGCTTCCTCTAGGCGAGATCGCGGTCACAGACACTTGCTATGAAGCTTTTTGGTGTCGCCTCAAGCAAGGTTAGTGTTCTCTCTCTTCATACTGTACTGTACTGTACTTTGTTTCATATTTTTGTGGTTAAAAAAAAATACATATGGTTCAGAATGGATTAACCATATTTACATTGAACCTTATGGGGAAATTTGATTCGGTTGGCAACCAGTTTGGCTTGCGACCAGAATTGTGGAACGAATTAAGTTTGTGAACTGAGGTACCACTGTAGTTGTAAAGACAATAAATGACCTGTTAACTAAATACATTCTGATCAGACTGAATTTGTTCCATATAGCTGTATAAAGGATTATATCAGATATATTTTGAATGGTATTGACAGTATAAACCAGAAAAAAAGGAAGGCAACTGTGCTATTTCTTGATGTGGAAAAAGCTTTTGATAATTTGGAATGGCCTTTGATGGATACTGCTTTGAAGAAGATGAACTGTGACTGAATGTACTTATGTATATTCGGTGTTCATAAAGAAGCCAAGATAATAGTAAATGGTCTCCATTCACAAAAATGTAGTATAGTGAAAGAAAAAAACAGCACAGTCCCCTTTTTCTGAATTTTACTGGCTTCAGAACAATTGGTAAAGAAGATATGACAAAGTAAAATTTCAGGAAAAAAATGAGCAAACCAAAAATGCAAATTGAAATTGTATGCTGACAATATTGTACCTAACAGTTATTCAAGAACTCTTCATAAGAAGGGTGATAAAAAAAATACTTTGTCTGCACACTGCCAGCCAGCTGCAGTATTCAGTGTCACAGATCCTTTAGGGAAAAATAGGCCAGAAGAACCAATTAGTATAAATTGTGGTAATCTGATTGAGCATTTCAAGGATGAAATAGTTTGCATTCACTCTGAGTTGGAAACTGGGTTGACAGAATCTACTAAAATGACACAAGTGATGTCCAGTAATGTTGTTTGTGTGTACCTTCAAGTCATTATTGACTCCTGGCTGGACAAATCCCTGCAGTTTTCTTGGCAAGATTTCGGAAGTGGTTTGCCATTGCCTCCTTCCTTAGGGCTGAGAGAGAATGACTGGCCCAGAGTCATCCAGCTTACTTCATGCCTAAGGTGGGACTAGAACTCATGGTCTCTTAACCACTGCCTTAACCATTATACCAAACTTGCTCTCTAATTTTTTTGAGCCTGTGGATCTTGAGAAAAATTGACCAGGTTCTTTGGGATCTTGGCTCTGCTACTCATGTCCTACCCCAATTGGCTGGTGAAAGCAATCAAGGAGAGCACCAGGGGTTGGATCCAGATTGGAGGAATGGGAGGTTCCAGCAGCTCTGAAAGGGGTGCTGGTTGGTATACTCCTCAGGAAGCCAGGCCTTGATCCAATGGAAATGAGTAACTACCATTTTATTTCCAACCTCACTTCCTGGGGAAGATTGTTGAGAACATGATGATCTGTAATTACAGAGGGCTCAGGAGGATACAGATTATTTGGACCCACAGATGGGATTCAGACCTAGGCCTGAGGTGGAAACCTTGAACTTGAGCTCATAATTATGACTGGTCATACTTCTTGATTTCTGTCAGCATCTCTCCAGGTGTCTCTTTGCCCATTTCATTTCTTGAAGTTCCTCAGAAAACTAAGCAGCTGACTGGGACCAGTGCATGGGGAGAAGCTACTCAGGAGCAATCCTGTTACATGTTCAGTCCTGTTACCTCTGTGTTCAGTGGGCTAACAAAGTGCCCTAAGAACTGTGCTTCTAAGAACTGTGTTTCTGATTGCTGGCAAGATTTCCAAATCTTGCCAAAATGGTGAGCCATCTTAACCAGGCCAACCTTTCTGAAGAGGCTGGTGGTTCCAGTTAACCCAGAGTTAAGAGGAAGTGATTTTTCCCACTGCTCGAGATCTAATGTGTGGCCGGCTATGTAGGTTGGGCCAGTGATGTCCTGGAACAAGCCCATGATTCTTAAGGCAGGCATGAACTCATGAACCATCTCTGAAACCAGAGAGGGAAGTTAAAATTACCCAGGACTAACAGTCGGGGGAAGACTCAGGAAGAAATGCTGTCATACAGTTGGGAGGACCAAGAGTAGCAGCATTCCCAGTGTGTCTCTTTGGCTGAATCTCTTCTTGATGGCTAGGGTCTCCCAGTAAACAGTTTCAGTTGTACCTCCCGTGCCTTGGGGTTGAGGCTAGTAATCTTGCCATACTGCAGTCTATCACTGATGTTATCCTACCTTCTATCTCTGATTCCCTCAGCTACCCAGCCCCCCCAGTCACCCAAAGTCAGATAACAGCCCCCAATAAAAACAGTCATCATAATCTAACCACCCCACATTCACTTTCCACTATTCTAATAACAGAGCAACCAACTCCTATCTTTTCCCCTTTAGCCTTCCTTTCCTACCAGCCTGTGCCTGGCTTTCACCCTGTTGAAATCACCATGGTTCATTCCTTCCAGTTGTCTCATTCCAGAGAGGGACCCTTTACCTCAGTTCTCCAGCTGTCTTTTCTTCTTCCACTGCCTGGTTGTTCTCTTCCCTTCTTTTCCCCCCCAAACTGAAACTCCAAACAGTCCTGAATAAGGGCAGCCAGGCCACAGCTTGTCTCAGCTGGCCAGCAAGTTGATCAACCAGGCTTTGGACAGAAGCCCTGACAACCATATCAATTCTTCCGCTAGGCCCCAACATCTGCAGGCTCCAGGGTTTCAAATGTTTGGCCCTTCCCACTTTGCCGGCCACGATGCTGCCTTGCCAGCCTGACCAGAGCCACTTGCCTGCTTTGTCTAACACAGGGAGGAGGGCTGGAGGATCTGATTGTGCCTTTGATGTGTCAAAGGACATCCTGTTCATGAAGATGGGGATGGACCATCTGAGCCTGTCTGGCATGCAGATGGTGCCTGGCTGGAGTACGGTGGACGCATATTGACCTTCACAACAGACAGCAAGTCTCATTATTAAAAGAAAGAAGAATACGTGGATATAAAAATGCACAGGAAATACCACTGTGTAATAATATCAATAGCTTTTCATCAAATTCTTTATTTTTATATTTAGAATGAGTAAAACCGTACTATTCTGAAGAAAAAAAAAATAAGTTGCTAATTCTGAAGGAGTTTCTTTCCTAAATGTCCAAAAATGAGAAAAATTCTAATTCATAACCTCCCAGTGTTTCTTTTTCTTTTCATAGTTTCTCAAGGTTCTTGTTATGGCTTAGTAAAATGTTGTCAGTTTCATTTGGATGAGACTTTAGCAAAGAGCTGATTTTTAAATTTTTATTAGAACAAAAGTGCGTGTTTCAAAATGCAATCAACAGTACATGTTTTTAAAAAGCAACATTAGCATCAATTCAGTTTCATAGTTTCAAGTGAAGATTTGCTTGGCTTTTTGTCTATACTTTCACTCCCTCTCCCCCGCTCCCATTTTATACCAGAATATGTGAACAGATGTTGGGATGGCAGGAAGAGGAAGAGATTTGAAGCGCTCCCTTAGGAGGAAGAGCTGTTTATAAATAAAATAAATAATACAGTTAAGGGAAGAGAGAACTCCCATGTGCAAGCTGGAACTGTCCAGATTCCGCTTTTCCCCGGCTTCACAAGGGAAATTTTCTTTCTTTTCTGGTTTGATTCTGGATATAATTGTAGAGATAGTTCAGTCAGAACCTGGATAATAGAATATTTGGAAAACTAGAAGCTTGGTAATAAAAAGTGAAAAACATAGGATAAAGAATGATGTAAAATGACAAACACTAATAGAAAATACAGCTTCTTGTATTGGTGTTAATTTGCCAATGAAGGATTCAGACCGCAGGAAGCTGTTTTTGCAAACTGCACTGAAGAAGTCGCTGGCAGATTTCCCATTCATTTAACATGGCATGCATAGGAGAATTGTGCCTTTTAGAAAAGACACAAGTATGATAAAAAAAAAAAAGCTTCATAAAGCTTCACTGGGGGTGAAGGCATTTCTGCATTTAAGTTGAAGTGTGTTCTGGCAATGTTACTGATACTTTAGTTAGTTTAGAACAATTAAATAGCTCTTTCTGTTAAGTTAATCTGGAGTAGGCATGTATGATAGAAGTAAATGATGCAAATCTGTACAGATGAATGAAACAAATCTGTAACAGAACACTTACAGATAGCTATAAGTAATATTGTTTGCCTATGCCTGACTAAACTCTGTTAAAGAAAATGATTATAATGTTTGGCTTTAAAATAGAATGGTGCAGTGTTACTCATCAGTTAAAAGAGACATATTCTACAGCTCTTCTTTTGTAAAGTTTGTCATCACAGGGTATAAATAAAAGTTCTGATTATTACTAATCAAGCTCAGCATAAATTCCAATTTTAGCAAAATACATTTCTCTTGGTTATAGATAATTAGCATTAACCCTGGATAGTGTCCTTGGCTTATGGATTCAAGCATTATATGTGGTTGTGCTGTTGCAGCAAAAGGTTAAGTATTAATGGAAAATGTTCACAGCTCTTTTACTCAAAGAAAACATGTTACTTGTAAGTTTTCTTTTGATTTTACTTTTACAGTTACATTGAATGTCTTCATTCATTTAGCCATCCATAAAGCAAATATTGTTGCACATGCAGTGGATAATAAGTCTTTTTAGGACTACTTGTGTGGCATGTCACAGATCATTAACTGCAAGTAACCACCTGACTTGAGGGAAGTCTGGAAGCATCATTACAGTGAAATGAGCTTTTATTTCTGTATCACTGCAGTACATTGATTTGTAGGAATGTCTCCATTAGCTACTGTGGAAATATATCGTCACCAAAGGAAGCTGATGATAGAGGATAACGAATGGATGATTGTGGGAAGAATATTAATGTTGTGCTTTGAGGTAGGATTTAGAAATAAGAATGAAAATGTGTTTAAGATTGTTTATAAAGTTTGTTTGGTATATGCCGTTAAGGATCTTTACAATTGGTTTCTTTCACTGAAAAGAGTCAAAGAATAGTAAAAACTTTGACAGCCAATGTGTAGTGCTTTGTTTATCCTGGAAATTCATCTGATCTGTACGTTTACCAAACTTAATGCTTATTTATTGATCTGGTGGTATGTGTGCATGTGTGGGTGTCCATATATATGTTTTTATGCATGTGGCTGGGGGTTGAGAGATATCACGATCCCCTCAGGCAAATTAAAATAAGAAATCACAGTTCCATTTCTGCTAGACAAAAAAACCTGAAACAAAGCACACTCTTCCCTGATGGTCTTATAAAAGCATTTTATAGCTTTCCTTTGACAATGGCTTAATGTTCCAGTTTAAAGAAAAACTAATAAGTTTGCTGCAAGATGAGCTGTGTCATATGCAATGTTGCAATAGGAATGTAATTTTAACAATATTATAAATTTAAGGCTTCACTAAAATTGCAGTTTAAATTGTAGCTCATTCCATTCCCACTTTGTTTCTATCTGTTAAACAGGGATCCCAGGAGTGAATAAATAAATATTAAGAGCATAATCTATCTGAAATTGAACATTCCTAGGATTAACTGATTCCACTGGTAGTGAAAATAGCTTCGTTTTGACTTGAATATTTGTTTGCACATGTGTGGGCGCATGGGTAATTACATTTTTCATAATGTATTTAATCCTTTAGTGCACATGGCTTTTTTCAGTAGCCTTTCTTTTAGCCACCATTCTTACAGGGGAAAAACTGCTGAAGAAGTTAAAGGAAAAACAAGAGCATTAAGAAAAATATTTAAATAATGCATCCCTCTGCCTGCTATTTTTCTCCTGCATATGCTCATTGCAGCTGTATTGTACATCTATCACAAATGCAGAATTCCTGCCATACACATGGTTCAACCATTTTTAAGTTTTTCTCTTGGGAATGTTTTTCAGGGCAGGCATGTTAGCAACTTTCATATGTTTAATGCAATCCGTTGCTTTAGGCAGCAGCCATGTTGGTCAGGATTGATGGGGTTTGTCCAGAACAATTGGTGGGATTCACATTATTTCACCCTGGAAACACCCTTATAATACTGTTTATAAGCAAAAAAACAGTATTATACATGCAACAAACTTTAGTTCTTTTTAATTATAGGTTCAGAAAAAACAAACAAGCAAAACGCAAATTAAAAAAAAATCCAAAAAGCAGGAGTTTGTGTTCAAATTTGTGCTGATCTGAATGTGACTTCATTTATTTTCCAAAGCTATATTACCACTATATTAACCCCCTTAGTATCCTATTATTTAATGGTTTGAAATAATAATGCTTTGTAGAGTTTTTTTGCAGAGCATTTTGTTTGACACATCTATCACTGCATGCTTGTTTCTAGAACTTAATTTGTGGAAAATTCTTGGCAGTTCATTTGATTTTAATTGTACTTTCTCCTAGGCTCATGGGTGTTTATTTATATTACAATAAATTTTCATTGTTTGCTTATCCCATATTTCAGTAGTCTGTCCTACTTCAATTGATTTGTTCTCATGATATAGCTTGATCAGTGATTGAATTACAACAAAATGTAATAAACAAGTAAAAGTTATTGATATCAGTTGGCCAATACTAATTGAACTTCATAAGTAAAATAATTTGCTACATACTTTCTTGGAGTATTAGCTTGAACAGAATTGATTGTGATGTTAGATAATTTTCATGGAGGACTTTGTGTCAAGCATGTGAGAGATTTGAGTTCATGTGACTGATTCTTTCAAACTTTCTTTAGAGAATAAAGTCATCTTAGTTTAACAATCCTGGTTATTTGAACTAGTTACTTCAAGAACTTACTTTTGAGGAATTTACTCTGCAAATTTGGATATCGTCTGACCTGATCTTTTAAACTGCTTTCTTGATTGGAGTGTAGTTGTCCCCTGGTTTTTGCAGATGCAAAATTTCAGTGCAGTTTTTGGTTAAAAATGAGATAAAGTACTTATTTGTATTTTAAAATATACATTTGAATGGGAATTTTCTTGCAATATTTTGAAAATATCAGGATAGTATGAGCAGAACTGTATTGGTTTAGTATGTATCTACTGTCAGTATGCAGAACAACCAGCATTAGCAGCTAAAGCCCTGCTGTAACACCTGGCTGAAAAAAAGACTTGTAGCTGAGGCAGAAGGTACGAAAATCCACAAAACCTATCCAATTTCCCACTACAATAATCACCATGGTAACTTAATAAGAACTGGAATTTTTATGTTGTTATGGGGAAAGGGCTGATGGGGGGAAAACTAAATATTAGAAATAGTAGAAGTATCCAGCTTTATTATTTTATGTAAGCTATTTTGGGAACTTTCTGAATCTAAATGTGGCATAGATTAAGAAAAATCAGTCTTTCTGTTTATTTATTTTATTATTTTGTAAAAACTGCAATCTATCCTGGATGATTGCCACATGTTCCTGGAATGCCACGTGGGGTTGATTTTAACAGCCATGGCATGTTCAGCGGTACTGTCTTGGCTCAGCTCCTGTTCCTGAGGGGACTGCTGACATTGAATAATTTTGTGCTCGAACTATATTTTCAGGTTACTTTAAAAGGTGACAGTTTTAACAGTTTGAAAGAGAATTGAGAATTTTAGGATTCAAAAAGAGTTAAAGCTAGCATTGTGGAACACATCTGAGGTTGTTATTATGGGTGAGCATTATAGTGGAACTATTTAATGGCATAATTTTAAAGATTCTTGTTGGTGTTAAGTGACAGTCTTTGGAAATGAAGCAAAGCTTTTTTCTTTTGAAATCTGCACATTAAACTGATACTCCCAAATAAACGTTGCTCCTTAAGAGGGTAAATCGGAAAACATTTTAGGATACTTAATATTTGGCTTATCAGGAGAATTTGACTGTATTATTTATTCCATATTAGTTCAGTATTTTATTAGACATTTTTATATTGCTCTTTCACCTCTGATTGGGTTTTGTTGGAACCGTGTTTTTAGATATAACGGTTAGCCTTAGGACTTTAGATCCCCAATTACTCCTTTAGGCCATGAAATGTGATGTTGACTCAGACAGGGGAACCAAAGGGGTCTCAAGATAGATAAATTTAAGTGGCTAAGCCTCATGCACAGGCCTCTGGGGAATCACACAACTACCAGCTTTAATAAAAGACTGGGTACACTTTAGGGAAGTTTAGAGGAAACAGTTTCAAAGGGAGTCTCAGAGCAATGTTTACAGACCTGAGACCCATAAGTTAGGTGACTCATAGCTTTTGCTTTATAAATCTTAATTGCTTCCAAGTTGTGATTGTAGTCACTTCATTGTACAAAATCCAGAATGGAGTTTGT